>NC_051214.1:8356153-8376153 GCF_015220715.1 Pygocentrus nattereri
GTGAAAGCAAGACCTGTGATTGGTTAAATCCAGGAAGGATTTTGTGGTCATTTGTGTGGGCTGCGAGGTGCAGAATTTTGGGAAACCCTGATGAGTCTTATTTTTAGGTTTTGTTGAAATTGAGTAATTATTCGGCGTCCAGTTACCTGAAACGGAAGCACTGCACTTGGCTGGCCTCGAAAACAGTCCACCTTACCCTGAGACCGAGACAAGACCAAGTCCAGATGATGTCAAAACCAAAATGAGACAGGGACCACTACACTCTCAGCAACAAAGGTACTAAACTGTCACTGGGGCAATTCTCCTCTTGTCCCTCAAGGGTACATCTCAGTACATTTAGTCAGGGAACATAACTGCACCATAATGAACTGAAATTATATTTTCTAAGTTGTACTGATTCCACACCCCGTCTTGTCTCCAGAGCTTTTTATTTTATTGCTCTGTTTTAAAACATTTGGTTATGAAAAGATACAAATACGTACTTTTCATCTGTAAAACTTTATTTAAGGTACACAGTTGTACCTTAAAACCACTGCTGTACCTTTGAGGGTACATTCATCTTGTTTGTACCTTGATGTACAAAAAATGCCTGCACAGTACCTTTATTTCTAACACTATTGTTTATAGTCTCAAGACTGGTCTCGAGATCTAGACCCAAGACCAGACTTAAACACTATAACACTAACTGCTCGGATCCCGTGAAATGTCTGGGATTTCCAGGAGGCTTTAAGTGAGGTTTTTTCTCATGTTATTGGTCCTGCCTATTGGAAACCAAAATCTAATTGATTCCTCAGTCACTTTGTCTCGTTCGACCTTCTCTTCAGCTCAACCAAAGAGAGAGTTGGCTTAGCTACATGTACCTAGACACTGGGCAGAAAAACAATTCCCGAATGGACAACTTTCTGCTTGGCGTTTCAAGAGTTTAACCCTTATATTTCAATCCTATACTTAAGACTCAGGGGCATTACTGTAACACTTACAGTTACAGTTGCTTTATCTTACTATTACAGGTCAACGCATGATAACTAGTAGGCAGAAGTGGGAATCACAGGATTACTGATGCAACACCTCAAGACACTAGCCAGAAGGTCTAATCTTGGTCACAACTGGGTCAGCCAGCAGGACAATGATCCTAAACATTCCTCAAAGTTGTCACAAGATGGCATAAAGACAAGAAAGGGAAAGTACTGAGGTGGCCATCACAAAGCCCTGACCTGAATCCCATAGAAAATATGTGGACTGAACTGAAAAAGTGTGTCTGAACAAGCAGGACCACAAGCCAGTCAGACAAGGTCAGGAGGAAAGAGAAAAAAATCCCCATTCTGGGAAACTTGATTGCCAGCCCATACGAATGAAGTGTCTTGCTGTACTTAGTATACCTTGCATTTCTGCATGCTCAATACACCCGAGTGTACATACTAGTGCAGTGCTTCAGGGGACACTTCTGCATGTGCTGCTCTGCGGTTGAAAATGAAGCCATACATCTGCACTGTCAGCAGTATGGATGTCTCAGACACACAGACACTCTCTCAGGCACATGTGCACATGTATTTGCACGTGCACACATGCACACAGGTTACATAAGAGCCGCTGAGCAGGGGAGGGGTCTATGGAGAAGTGTGGCCGTATGTACTTGTATGTTTGCATTTATGTACGTACACTTCAAAAAACTAATGAACATTCGGCAGCTTGCCCCGTCACAGCATTAGGAGCATTAGTGAGCTAACTACATACAACTGGTTAATTACCTTAAAACACAACTCATTTTGTACATTTCTCATATCGACCTCATCCTAGAAAGCTATTCACACAGGATTTTTGTTAGGTAAAACAGCTATTGCTTATTATTCGACATAGCTCAAAATGCTTAGGGGCTGCCTTAAACAAAGCGTTGTGTAACTCAGCTCATCAGAGCACTGTAAAATATTTTATTGCTACCGCTCTTTATATATATAGGCCTCATGTAAGCCTGTTAATCGATTAATGAACCTTGGCATGAACATTCAAACTATTTTTCGCTTGTTTGCTTGTGGTCCTAAACAGCAAAGTGGAAAGCTCCAGTTACCTTCAAAATAGCATTATAAGAGCGAGAGAGAAACTGATGAGGTCAGTCATGATTAACAACACAAACTAACACGGTAAATTGCAATTAACTGCACAAACTAATGTGATTAATCACAGGCAACATCACAAACTAATGCAAATAATAGTTAAGAACACAAGCTCATTTGATTTATCATGATTAATGACAAACTAATCCAGTTAATCACGATTAACAAAACAAACTAACATGGTTAATCACAATTAATGGCACAAACTAAGGCAATTAATCACAATTTATGACACAATCTCAATCGATTAATCATGATTAATGACAAACTAATCCAGTTAATCACAGTTATCAATACAAACTAACATGGTTAATCACAATTAATGGCACAAACTAATGCAATTAATCATGATTACCAAAACAAATCAACACGGTGAATCAGAATTAACATCTCAAACTAATGCAATTAATCACACAAACTCAATCTATTCATTGCGATTAACAACAAACTAATCCAGTTAATCATGATTAACTAAACAAATTGGCATGGTTAATCACAACTGACATCACAAACTAGTGCAATTAATCCTAATTAATGACACAAACTCGATCGATTAATCGTGTTTAATGACAAACTAATCCAGTTAATCACAGTTAACAACACAAACTAACATGGTTAATCACAATTAACGGCAAAAACGAACTAAATTAATCACATTTATCATCTCAAACGAATGCAATTAATCATGATTAATGACACAATTGAATGCACTTAATCACGATCAACAACTCAAACAAATGTGATTAATCACGATTAATGACACAAACTGATGTGGTTAATGATGATTAATGTCACAAACAAATGCGACTGATCGTGATTAAATGTTTGTTTGACACCCCTAGTTATTATTATGACTATTATAACGATGCACGTGCTTGCAGATGCAAATGTGTTCATATATATGCGTGTGTGTGCATATGTGTCCTCTTTTGAGTAGAATGTTGAAAGTTGCATAACAGTCAAAGTGCTGCAGGCATGAAAAATAGCCCCTCGTCACCCCCCACCCCCAAACCTCTCCACAGAAATAAAAACTTCCCTTGAGAGCCACCCTGAAACAGCCCCTCCTCCACTTCACTTTCCTTTTTTCTCCTCTCTCGCTCTCTAATAAACGACAGAGTGGTGAAGAAGAAGAGGGAACAGAAGTATGTCCCATGGCTCAGGGGAGGCGAGGGAGTGTGTGTGTGTGTGTGTGTGTGTCTGTGTGTGTGTGTGTGTGTGTGTGTGTGTAACACACTGAGTGAACATATAAGGGCCTTTTTAATGAGGACCATGACTCAGGAGGGACAGAGAGAAAGAGAAAAGAGAGAGAGAGAGAGAGAGAGAGAGAGAGAGAGGAAGAACAAGGGAAAAACAGAAAGGGAGAAAGAGTGAAAGAGAGAGAGGGAGAAAAAAAGAAGGAGAGAGAAAAAGAAAGTGAGAAAGACATTATAGAGAGAAATAAGTAACCGAGCAAAGAGACAAAAAGAGATAGGAGAAAAAGAAAGAGGAAAGAGGGTAAGGGGAAGCCACAGAGAGAGAGAGAGAGAGAGAGAGAGAGAGAGAGAGAGAGAGAGGTGGAGGGAGAAGAAAAGAAAGGGAGAGAGAAATACAGAGCGAGAAAGACAGAAAGAGAGAAAAGAGACTGAGAATGAGACAGTGAGAGAGTGAGAGAGTGAGAGAGTGAGAATGAGAGAGAATGGCTTGTGATTGATCTGATCAATATCGTAAGGATAGGCTTAATAAGATCACACTGTAATTGTCCATCAACAACTACAAATAAACTGAAATAGGGAATGACAGACAGACCACATGGAGCCTGTGACAGAAAAGGCAGAAAATGAAAGGACAAACATCAGCACACACACACACACACACACACACACTACACACACACACACACACACACACCCACACACGCGCGCACACGCACACACACACACACACACACACACACACACACACACACACACTACACACACACTCACACACACTCACACACACTCACACACACAGCAGGCTGCTGATGGAACAGTAGCAGATCTCAGTCTACAATGGCAGGAAGCTGAGAATGGAAAACAAAACAGGAGAATAAATGAGGCCTGGATAGGGATCACAGTCGGTACATTACACGAGTCCGTCTTTCAGATCACAGCCATTTCATAAAAGAGTGATTCTGCACTGAAGCTGGACTGAACAGCAAATTACAGCTTCACTGACTGGACTGAGATTCCGGATCAGTGGTGGACACAGCACACTCCTGCAGTACTGGAGTTAAAGACTTTGAAGTACTCAAGTACAGGAAGTAACAGTGTAAGTGCTTGCACTGCGAAAAATGACATCTTAGCAAGTGAAGACATCTTAAAGGTTGATGATACATCTGTTTATATCTAATATAAGAGGGCTAAGGGTTAAGTGGTAGGGCAAAGGTATCCACAAAGTATGCTGGTATGGCTGCACTGGAATGAAAACCTGCAATCACACCAGCCTTTTGCAGATGTTTGTTAAAAGGCACAGTTGCACTCAAAAAAATGAAGCGTTGGATTTGGTTTGGGTTGGTTACTTAAAAACGTCATGTCAAGTGATTCCTGGTAGCTTCTATGATACTTGATTAATGGGCACAAATTCAAGTAAATCACACTACAATTATTTCAGTAAATTTAAATGAACTGGATTAATTATATTATGCATTACCTAAAAAAGAAATGTTGAATTCACTTAAAAAATGTTATGCCAAGTGGCTCCACACAACTCTGTTAACTAGCTTTTAAGATGTTCCTGTGAATAATATGTATGAATTAAGTAGAAAAAGAACATAAAAGTTCATAGGTTTGGAGATAAATTATGATATTTTTGTTATTATTGTACTGTGCAGTTACTATGCTACTAAGCTGTTGTAGAATTAAGTAATATGGAAACTTGCACAGCCAAAAACAACAATGCGGCTAGGGAGTTAACCATGAAGGACAAGAAAGATGTACATAGAATGGAAAGTAGGCCCGGTGGAAAGACAACAGCAACGCAAGGGAAACAATATGCAAATAGATGATGGCAGGAGCCAATGGGAAAGACAGTGAGCTTTACACTTTGGCCAAACACTTACAAAGTAAATGTGACAGCTCAACATTTCGAATTGACTTCAGTTCTGTAATTTCAACAAAAAAAAAATAATTAAAACCAACAATGGAGCGATTTCATTTTTGTAAGTGTGTCCAGCCAGCTTGGGTGTTGCTATGCCAACCACAGAGACAACAGACATCCAGATATTGAAGCAAGAAAAAAAATAATGTTGCTTTTTTTTATCATTCGAGGAAAAGTGTGAATGGTAATGCGATCCTGCTGGTAATAAACTCCAATATGGCAAAGATTACAGGTTTATACAGTGTAATGTCATGCTGCTCTGTAGCTCACCTGCTACTGTATGAAATCACACAAACCTACCTGAAGCACAAAGATAAATACACTAAATAAGTGATAGCAAGTAAGGCTGAATCCCTTTTCACCCCTCTTCCCTACCCTGTAACCCATACCCCTCTATGGGCAATTGTGGGCTGGAGGTTAAGGAAACAGCCTTGCAGCCAGAAGGTCACCGGTTCGATCCTCTGAGCCGACAGTCTGTGACTGATGTGCCCTTGAGCAAAGATGCCAAAAAAACTGACTTCAGCTTCATACCACCTAAGAATTAGTGGTGGCCCAGCAGTGAGGTCGCTGAACTGTACCCTCCTCTGCTATCACTGCAGACTGGCAGGGTCACCTACAGAGAACCGCGAGTGGTTTTTTAATTAAGTAATGCTCTTCTTTATTTGAGGGTCCCATTTCATAGAGGAAGATTTCAATTGCTACCCCTTGACCACTCAGTTCAAAGGGTGAAGGTGACACTCAAAAACAGGGGTAGGGGTCAAATCAATAAATGGAATTTGGCCCAAGTGATACTTTTACACAAGGAGAATGCAGTAAACCAAAATTGCAAGCTTCTATTTTTTCTTTTGTATCAAAAACATTTGAACAGAAATAAATGGCTAAAACTTTCATCCCCAGCACAGACACTCAATTGTCGAGACCAACCAGAGATCAAAGAACCTAACCCACCGACCATCTGGAAGCAAGGGATGATGAGATTACATAAGAGGGGAGGGATGACGAAGTGAAGACACGGATGAAACCGCTGCAGAAACGTCCAGCACTGACCCTCGGCTGACCCTCAGCCGCGGATCAGACTGCAGCACGTCTCCGCTAATCCATCAATGTCTTAATCTGGGAATACAGTCACCGGCCCAGATTAACAATCCACATTTCCGTCCAGCTAATCAGCCATCCCTCTATTCACCTACTAATCCACACATCCTTCCATCTGTTGGCTTTAACATGCCCCCTCGACACAGCTGTTCCGTGTTCCTTTTATTTTTACAGTTATATTACAGTCATTTTTACAGATATAGTTTCAGGGCTGGAAGCCACAGAAGCTCATAAGACACTTTTTAAATTAGAGCATTTTATTAAAGAGGACAGGCCTGAAAAATATAACATCTCACTATATTAATATTATGTACAACTCCTTGTTATAAGATATATACACTGCTCAAAAAATAAAGGGAACACTTAAACAACACAATATAACTCCAAGTAAATCAAACTTCTGTGAAATCAAACTGTCCACTTAGGAAGCAACACTGACAATCAATTTCACAGCTGTTGTGCAAATGGAATAGACAACAAGTGGAAATTATTGGCAAATAGCAAGACACACTCAATAAAGGAGTGGTTCTGCATGTGGGGTCTCAGTACCTTTCTGCTTTCTGGCTGATGTTTTGGTCACTTTTGAATGTTGGTGGTCTTTCACGCTCGTGGTAGCATGAGACGGACTCTACAACCCACACAAGTGGCTCAGGTAGTGCAGCTCATCCAGGATGGCACATCAATGCGAGCTGTGGCAAGAAGGTTTGCTGTGTCTGTCAGCGTAGTGTCCAGAGGCTGGAGGCGCTACCAGGAGACAGGCCAGTACACCAGGAGACGTGGAAGAGGCTGTAGGAGGGCAACAACCAAGCAGCAGGACCGCTACCTCCGCCTTTGTGCAAGGAGGAACAGGAGGAGCACTGCCAGAGCCCTGCAAAATGACCTCCAGCAGGCCACAAATGTGCATGTGTCTGCACAAACGGTTAGAAAACGACTCCATGAGGATGGTATGATGGCCCTACGTCCACAGATGGGGGTTGTGCTCACAGCCCAACACCGTGCAGGACGCTTGGCATTTGCCAGAGAACACCAGGATTGGCAAATTCGCCACTGGTGCCCTGTGATCTTCACAGATGAAAGCAGGTTCACACTGAGCACATGTGACAGACGTGACAGAGTCTGGAGACGCCGTGGAGAGCGATCTGCTGCCTGCAACATCCTTCAGCATGACCGGTTTGGCAGTGGGTCAGTCATGGTGTGGGGTGACATTTCTTTGGAGGGCCGCACAGCCCTCCATGTGCTCACCAGAGGTAGCCTGACTGCCATTAGGTACCGAGATGAGATCCTCAGACCCCTTGTGAGACCATATGCTGGTGCGGTTTGCCCTGGGTTCCTCCTAATGCTGGACAATGCTAGACCTCATGTGGCTGGAGTGTGTCAGCAGTTCCTGCAAGATGAAGGCATTGAAGCTATGGACTGGCCTGCCCGTTCCCCAGACCTGAATCCGATTGAGCACATCTGGGACATCATGTCTCGCTCCATCCACCAACGCCACGTTGCACCACAGACTGTCCAGGAGTTGGCAGATGCCAAGCATAGTCCAAGTCTGGGAGGAGATCCCTCAGGAGACCATCTGCCACCTCATCAGGAGCTGCCCAGGCGTTGTAGGGAGGTCATACAGGCCCGTGGAGGCCACACACAACACTGAGCCTCATTTTGACTTGTTTTAAGGACATTGCATCAAAGTTGGATCAGCCTGTCGTGT
Organism: Pygocentrus nattereri; assembly: GCF_015220715.1. NCBI lineage: Eukaryota > Metazoa > Chordata > Actinopteri > Characiformes > Serrasalmidae > Pygocentrus > Pygocentrus nattereri. The sequence goes on from NC_051214.1 coordinate 8,364,179, forward strand.
GTTTTTCCACTTTAATTTTGTGTGTGACTCCAAATCCAGGCCTCCATTGATTTTTGTGTGATTTTGTTGTTAGCACATTCAACTTTGTACAGAACAAAGTATTCAATGAGAATATTTCATTCATTCAGATCAAGGATGTGTTATTTGAGTGTTACCTTTATTTTTTCGAGCAGTGTGTATATATATAGCTGCACTTTGTAGTTCTACAGTTACAGACTGTAGTCCATCTGTTTCTCTGCATACTTTTGCCCCCCTTTCACCCTGTTCCTCAATGGTCAACCTGCAAAGGACCACCACCGAGTTGGTATTATTTGGGTGGTGGATCATTCTCAACACTGCAGTAACACTGACGTGGTTCTGGTGGTGTGTTAGCATGTGTTGCACTGGTACAAGTGGATCAGACACAGCAGTGCTGATGGAGTTTTGATATAATTGCTGGTATAAAAAGGCAGAAAAGACTGAAGGAAAAGATTCATACTCTGGTACTGACCCACGTCCCATGCACCAACAGCAGAGCTGAACCAGATGGGGCGCTGCTGAGGCAGAACTGACCACAATGACAATGCTATTCTGCCAGTTTGAAAATGAGTCATCAAAACAGCTGTCATGTATTATTATAAAGCAATATACCTCAGATTTTAATGAAAAAATCATGTTAAATCTTACAAATTTAAGTTTTGTTAAGCACGCTTTACAGTATTATACTATTGCTCATGGCATCCTCATGGCCCAAATGCAGCCTGCGGGCTACACTTTGGGCAGCCCTGGTTTCATTTTTTGTAGGACACACTATTTTCAGTCATCCACTTCAGACTAATTCTCACATGAGCAACAAACAATACCGTCCTGTATTCCTGAACACAGACAAACTCTGAAATTCACTAATCCGACTCTAATCACAAGCTTCTGGTGTGTGATCACTTCCTGGAGAGCATATGAACAAGAAACCAAATCAGAAATGAACCGATCCGATTCCATGGAGTTTGCTTTCATGGAAAAGCTCAGACGTGTTGGGTTTGGAATGCTGACCAATGTGAATAAACCCTAGAGTTCATATGGTAGCCAGAGGAGTCCAGTGAGCGCCCGCTCTGCTCTTTCTAGGAATAGCTGGGTGTTGCGACACATGACCAAAGTCATGTGACCGAGTACCACAAACTGAAGCTTTTATTAGAATAGGTGAAAGAGCTGACCGCTGGCATTAAGGTTAGTACATTGTGGTGCAGCACATAGCTACAGTTATATAGACGTCAATGGTCAATGGAAATTCCCCACAAAGACAGAAATACACATTTGTGTCCGGGTAGAAGAATCAGGGCTGTATCACGCGGCTGTACAGTAGTTAAAAGATGTGTCATCTATTAAACAGTGAAGCTTTTTGAAAGAGAAATTTCACAATTTAAAACAATTTCAACAGCTTTTGCTGCGATAAGCGGTTTTGCGTCATAGGCTTGAAAAACAAAAATGAATTTCGTCATCATTCGAAGTTCATCTCTGGTGTACTCTGACATGGGAATTTGCATTGTTGACAAACAACATGACTGATTTACATACACTGAGCTCTGAATGTGTGAGATTAAAAAAAAATCTGAAAATTAGTGTGGAGAAGAAATGACAGCGGTTCATGTATAACTAGTGACTCACTTATTAAATGTGCCAAAGCGGAAGGAACTTTTAACTCAATTCCACATACTTTGGTCCGTCTTGGTCATTTTACAAAAACAGACATGAACTACAGTTTTTATCATGTGACGGTGGATTAAGTCTCCGAGGTCACTTGATAAGAGTGTGTAAAGGGAGAGCAGGTTTGCAGCTGGACTACACACACACACACACACACACACACACACACACACACATATACACCCGTGGGAACACAATAAAACCCACAATCTCACAGGAACTGTGTGTGTGAGAAAGCGAGAGGTACTGCGGACAAAACAATATGACAATACAATATCAGAGAGAGAGAGAGAGAGAGAGAGAGAGAGGGAGAGGGAGGGAGAGAGAGAGAGAGAGAGAGAGAGAGAGAGAGAGGGAGGGAGGGAGAGAGAGAGAGAGCAAAAATAAGAGAATAAGAATGTGAGTGTGTGTCAGAGAGAGTGTGATAGAGAGTGAGAGAGAGCAAAAAACAAGTGAAAGAGTGAGAGAGAGCAAAAAACGAGTGTGAGAGAGCAAGAAATGAGTGAATGAGTGAGAGTGAGAGTGAGAGCAAAAATGAATGAAAGAGTGAGTGTGAGAGAGCAAAAAATGAGTGAATGAGTGAGTGTGAGAGCGAGAGAGAGCAAAAATGAGTGAATGAGTGAGAGTGTGAGAGTGAGAGCAAAAAAAACAGTGAATGAGAGGGTGTGTGTGGGAGAAATTTCTCATTCACTCAAAAAATGAGTGTGTGTGTGTGTGTTTGAGTGTGTGAGAGAGAGAGAGAGAGAGAGAGAGAGAGAGAGAGAGAGAGACTGAACATTTGTCAGCTTTGATGTTTTATGGACTTCATCACACAGTCAGTGAAGGTGACTGAGCTCTACTGCTCAGTCGTCTGCGTGACCAATTTAAAACACGTCTCATTAACGACGACCAGCAACACCGCAAACCCAACACACACGCATGTGTACACACCCCACTAAACGCTCACTGAACAGCAGAGAGACTCGCAGCAGTTTGTGGGCGTGGTGGAGGACACACGGGTCAGTCTGGTGGGGCATGTTAGGACTTGTCTGTTGTGTGTTTCATGCCGACGGATGCCTAGTTATGGTTACAGATCTCTATGGATACGCTGCTTAATTTAGATGTGTAGCTGATTAGAAGAAACTGAGGCCCAACCAAGATGAGCTGATAAACTCTGAGGGTTCCACAAGTGTATCAGCATCGGAGAAAATCCCACTGATCGCCGTGTCCGTTTACATGCACTGAATAATCTGATCATAATCAGATTTCAGCAGTTATCTGATTATTCAAACGGTCATGTAAACAGCACACTCGATTTCTAAGAGAGTACGGTCAAGAAATCTGAATAAGAAACACGAAAAAGAGCTGGATTTCAGCTCAACACTAAATCTGACTACATTCTTGATGAAGCAAAGGTCCAGAACATCATAAGGTCTTACTTACACCATGATTCAGTGCCATATACTGTAAACTGAAGCAGCCTAGTAGGTATATCAACATCTTATACATCAACAACTGCATGCCAAATAAAATAAAGTATAATTCATGGATATTTCAATAATATTTATTGACAGTTTTCTCATTTTAATGACAGCTGTTTCTCACGTCATCCCTCCCCTGTGTGCATCACTCACTCGAGTCTCGGTGCTCGTCATAATGCACAGAGCTGATTGGCTGAGTAGCGCCACCTGTGATATTTACAATGCATGCAATTGGTCTGTGAGTTTGCTAAAGCGGGGCTGTAAAGGCTAGAAAAGATACGCCGATTAAAATAGGACCACCCCACTAGTTTATCACTTATAGGTCCAGGTCCGTATAGGACAGCGTCTGGGTCTGGACTTAGACCAAGGTCCACCTATTAGTGGCCTCTGTTCTAGATGATGTACGCTCATATTTTCAGGTAAAGTGATGTTAAAAAAAAAGGTTGGGGCATGAAGTTTGTGTTTTATGTCATGTGTACTTCTATCTTATCTTCTGCGAGTTTACTGGCTGCTTGCAAAGCAGAAATCTGATTACTGTCTGACTCCTGTAGACCTGGAATCTCCCCCATTTTCTGATTAGCCAAGTTGTAGACCAGATTACTGACAAAATCTGATCTTCTGCAGTTATCAGTTTATTAAGTGCATGTAAACGAACTCAGTGATAACATGCAGAAACAGAAATGATTATTATGAAACTGACGGGTGCTTTTGTGAAGGGGGAACTCCACCACTTCTTAACTTGCTCTGCATAATTCAATGGCTCAGATATAATCAAATTAATTTGTCGTGGCTTCATGTGAGATGCTCCGCTCTAGGGAAACTTCCAGATGAGTGGCGATAGGAACAAGACGTCTGAAGCATTGCATGTCATAATCTGCCTATTACATTGTTTGACGATGGTTGTGAGTTTTGTAAGGCTTTGGCCTTTTCTATTATATTCTGCATATTAAATGCATATTAAATTCTGGCAGGGTGTTGTCAGACAATAGTCCGCAGAACTAAAAAGTATATTTTTTATAACGTTTAACATGATTTTGCCATCAACAACATTACATTCAAAAACACAGAGGACACTGTAAGTTAACTGGTCATTCTGGATAGTAAATAAAATGGCTATAATTGCACTGTAGACTCTGTGACCCCTGGTTCTTATCACCACCACTGCAAAGATATCTGAGCCCATAATTTTCTCTACAATAAACCATTTCTCATTAAACCATTTTGTTTACATCTAAACTACTGAACTCCTCGGAAAGGGGTGGAATTCCCTTTAAGTAGGAAACATGATGTACTTAAAACGTACTCTTTTCTCAAAGTTTATCATTGTGAGCGCTCAGCTACTTACTTTATCCTAAACTTGAGGCCTAAAGTTATTTATATTATTTATCTTACGTACGACTGGAAGTTTCTACTCTTTATTTGAATGTATCTGACAACTGAGAATTGAATTATATTTGGCAATTTACAGTCGAATCAAGCAGTAAAGCACTGTTTAACTAAAACAACTGGACTTAATTTTAGACCATTTTAATATTAAATTAAATTGGCTGATATTACTGGCAGAATCTGAATTTTTCAGTGTCAGTATAAGTGAGACCCTCTGTGTGTGAAAGAGTATATGTGCTCACCAGGTCTCGGTGCAGGACCCAGTTGGCGTGGAGGTAATGGATGCCATCCAGGATCTGGTAGAGCAGTGACTTGACCATGCCTCTGGGCAGCTGCATCGGTTTCTTATTGGCCTTGGACGCCCGGTGGAACTTTATTATGTGCTACAACACACAACATTAATGGGGTGTTAGAAATTTGACACGAAGAGTCAGGAGACTGGAGCTTCAGTGCTGACTGGAGTTTATTTCCACATACAGAGTATGGGTATAGCATGGTCCATCAAAAGTCAATCAGCAGGATCAGGAGTCTAGTCTTATTCAAGTGCATGCAGAGGCACAGCTTGATCATCAGTGTGTCACCAGTCTAGTCTGGTCACCAGTCCAGTCTGCAGTCCAGGCTAACTAGAATATTTTGGAACAACCTTATATACATTGAAAACTAAGGGGGATGAACGAGGAGGAAAAGGAGTTTGAGGAGGGATAAGGAGGGATTGTAGAAGGAGATTATGAATAGAGATGTAGCGGTAGAGATAAGGGGGGGGGGGATTGTTATCACCTTAAGGTGGTCAGACAAAAGGTAACTTCAATACAAACAAAGAAGTGATCAGGCAAGGTGAGACCACTTTCACCTTTCTGCCATTTGCTTAAACTCTACAGTGAACATGGTTTAGACCTTGAGAAAGTAACATAGGCGAAAAAAAACATTGAGAATATTTTCTCAAGGTCATTCTCACAAAACTAGCAAACCCAGGAAATACTTGGTAACTTTCACTTGGAAATGTTTAAATCTTGGGTGTTACTAAGTGGTTGCTATGGTATCTTACATGGTTGCTAGGGTGTTGGTATGTGCTTGCTGTGGAATCCCAGATGGTTGCTAAGGTGTTGCAGGGTAGTTGCTATGGTGTCCCAGTGGGTTGCTTGGGTGTTGCTAGGTGGGTATTATGGTATGACCATGTGATTGCTAAGTTGTTGATAAATGGTTGCTATGGTATCCCAGGTGATTGCTAATGGGATTACTAGGTGGAAAAAAGAATTTAAGAAAGTTTTTAATTGTACATTGTTGACTAAATCTTTAATATCTCATTATAATACACTTGATATTTGACCATGTAATTAAAATACTTTAAATGAGTAGAGAGCCAGACACAATTTCCTGCAAATCTGTATTGACAGTAATTAACAATTCATAGTGAGATGCAATTGATGATTTTTGTTATGATGTTATGATGTTTTTTGGATATCAACACCATTCCAACTCTAGAACGTTCAGTCTGATCGAGGACGGTGTACACAGCTTTTTGATTAGATGTATTATTTTAGTACAAACATTGTTAAATAACCGTTTTTCCTAATAGGAGTTTGTGCACCCATCACAGCAACCACCAGCAGCCACCTACCAACCTCAATAGCCATCACCTCGGACACCATAGCAACACCCTAGGAACTGCTTGGGGTATAATAGCAACCACCTAGCAACACCCCAGCAACCAACTGGGACACAACCGTAACTACTTTGCAACAATATAGTAACCATCTAGGATACCACAGCAAGCACCTAACAATACCCTATCAACCATGTAAGATACCATAGCAACCGCTAGCAACACCCTAGCAACAAGCTGTTACATACTTAGACAGTTTTTCAAAGACTCCTGAGTAAAGACAATGGTTCTATTTAGATCCAGGAGTCCTATATAGAACTATTTCATTCCTAAATGGTTCTTTGCAATGTAGAAAAATTCTTCACATTGATGGAGAATGTGTTGTATGTTGTTCTATATAAAACCTTTGTGAAAATGGTTCTATTTAGCACGAAAAAGGGTTCATCTATTGTTACAAGCTTGACATCATAATAACAGCACAACCCTTTTTGGTGCTACAGAACTCATGGTTCTAAATAAAATGATTGCCTTACTAAATCTGACCTGTTTTTAAGTGTATACACTGTTACTATTCATTGGGTTAGGCTCTGTATTTTTCAAGTGCAGTACATTGTGTGATATCATTTATTTTCTGATACTTCTACAGATGATAATCATTTGTCTATGTCCTCCCCAAGCTGAGTGTGTGTACTCACCCATAGGTCGTGTTCGGCGTAGTCAAATAGAAGCCACACTTTGCGGTCACTGTGGGACAGAAACACTTTCTGCAGGGCTATGACGTTCGGGTGCTTCAGCTCCCTCAGCAACTACAACACAAACGCAAACACCCACATGTTATTCCTTGATGCTCATCAAACCCTGAGTAGCACAACCATTTAAGTATCAACCCCATTGTTGGGAGATTGCGAGTTCAGTCCCTGCTGATGCCACAGCCATCCGTGACTGGATGTGTAGGATGGTTGCCCCCCCCCCCCTCCCCCTTCAGATGTTGGTGTTCTCCTCCAAGCATGTTGAGCTGTCCAATTATTCTGCATTAGCAGCAGTTTGACACTTAGTTGTGTTCAACTTCAACTAAATGGAGACCTAGCTAGTGACTGGAATTGGCAGGGACTAAGAATTGTTAAGAATTAAGATTAAGAATTGACCAAAGCAGTGTTGATGGGATTCAGATATGTGAAGTGTTGTTTCCATTGTTTTTAATGCACACTGTACCAAATTTACCATTATTTCATAATTCTTGACATATATAAACTTATAAACACTATATGAAGTTCACTGGTCATTAAGGATATATAAATAAAGTGGCTGCACTCGTGTTGTGGACATTGTTACACCTGGTTCCTACCACCACCACTATAGAGATATTGACTCTACAATGAACCGTTTCCTGATTGACTCTTTGAAAGACATTATATCTCAATAATATTATTATGTAGAAATTTAGAAAAGAGCGGAATTCCCCTTTAACATATGTGACTATCACCTTTAACCAAACTTACTACACCTGATTCCCTTTAACACATTTCAGTATTTGTTTATTATTGTTATCTTGTGGCTTAGCATGTCCCCTCACTGTTAATGTGGATTTCTGAACCTGTAACAGTACTGCAGAGGGTCTTACGTAACAGTATACTGAACACAAACACACACACACACACACACACACACTCTGAACTCCCCGCGCTGCAGGATCAATGCTGCTGTACCTCCAGCTCAGTAAAGCTGCGCTCTCAGTGAAACTGATCTGATCCCTCTGCATTATTCAGCACTTCCAGCTAAAGAGATTTCAGCAAAAACACTGACCTCAGGTCAGCTCACACACACAGTCCTTCAAAAACCCACTTCAGGGCAGCTCATACACCAACCTCTACAGGCCACACCAGACATGACCTACTCATAACATCAAGCCTGGCTCCTCGCTTTGTGGTAGAACTAGAGGCTAGCAGTGCTAACCTACAAGACCAACAAAGTGATCCTGACTTCTTAAAGTGCTTGTTTCAGTTTTCATTCCTCTTGGATGGCTTATTATGATTATATTATGATTATTATGTTTACATGACTGATCAAATGTGTGACTCAAGCGCAGATATCAAGCTTTCCACAGACTTTATTAGTCAATCTGAAAGTAGTGTTTCATGGGAGGCTACTTAGCAGCATAGTAGATGGACATTGAAACTGTCACGGTCTAAAACGCTTAAACATGATAGGGAGAGGATGTGCTAGAAAAAATGTGGCAGGCCAAATTTTGTGTTAACTTCAGCAAATAAACAGTAATTGTGCATGAAAATGTGCAGAGGCGTGTTCTCTGTGGAGGATGTGTAAACTAACAAAATGTCACTTGACCAGGGGCACCAAAACTTTTGCACACGAAAGTACATTTAATACACAAGCAATATTATTATTATTATTATTATAATAAAATACAGGTGCTGACATCCATATACAGGGTGAGTCAGGACAGTGTTTTATCTTATTTTATTCTTTATGCTGTCACAAGCCTCCATGATGCGGTGCTGAAGGTGGTGTTGTGGATTTTCTCATCTGTTTGAGGTGACCCCAGAGATAAAAGTCGATAATAAAATCCATCCATCCATCCATCCATCCATTATCTTCCGCTTGTCCGGGGTTCGGGGCAGCATCCTAAGCAATGAAGCCCAGACCTCCCTTTCCCCAGCCACTTCCACCAGCTCTCCAAGGGGGATTCCGAGGCGCTCCCAGGCCAGCTGGGCGATATAGTCGCGCCAGCGTGTCCTGGGTCTTCCCCGGGGTCTCCTCCCAGGTGGACTCGCCTGTGACACCTCCCGAGGGAGGCGTCCAGGAGGCATCCTAACCAGATGCCCGAACCACCTCAGCTGGCTCCTCTCGACGTGAAGAAGCAGCGGCTCTACTCCGAGTCCCTCCCGGATGACTGAACTTCTCACCCTATCTCTAAGGGAGAGTCCAGACACCCTGCGGAGGAAACTCATTTCGGCCGCTTGTATTCGCGATCTTATTCTTTCGGTCATTACCCAAAGCTCATGACCATAGGTGAGGGTGGGAACGTAGATCGACCGGTAAATCGAGAGCCTTGCCTTATGGCTCAGCTCTTTCTTTACCACAACAGACCGGTAAAGAGCCCGCATCACTGCTGACCCAGCACCAATCCGCCTGTCAATCTCCCGCTCCCTTGTACCATCACTCGTGAACAAGACCCCGAGATACTTGAACTCCTCCACTTGAGGCAAGAGCCTATCCCCGACCCAGAGAGGGCTCTCCACCCTTTTCCGCCTGAGAACCATGGTCTCGGATTTAGAGGTACTGATTCTCATCTCAGCCGCTTCACACTCGGCTGCAAACCGATCCAGCGAAAGCTGAAGTTCGCGGCCTGATGTCCCCAATAGGACCACATCATCTGCAAACAGCAGTGATGTGACCCTGAGGTCACCAAACCGGACACCCTCCATCCCTTGACTGCGCCTAGAAATTCTATCCTTAAAAATTATGAATAGAATCGGTGACAAAGGGCAGCCCTGACGGAGTCCAATTCTCACTGGGAACGAGTCTGACTTACTGCCGGCTATGCGAACCAAACTCCAGCTTTGTTTGTACAGGGCCTGAATGGCTCGTAGCAAAGAGCCATGTACCCCGTACTCCCGAAGCACCTCCCACAGAATACCCCGGGGAACACAGTCGAATGCCTTCTCCAGATCCACAAAGCACATGTGGACTGGTTGGGCAAACTCCCATGAACCCTCCAGAATCCTGGAGAGGGTGAAGAGTTGGTCCAGTGTTCCACGACCAGGGCGGAACCCGCACTGTTCCTCCTGGATCCGAGGTTCGACTATAAGCCGGACTCTCTTCTCCAGTACCCCTGCATAGACCTTGCCAGGGAGGCTGAGGAGTGTGATTCCCCTGTAGTTGGAACACACCCTCCGGTCCCCTTTTTTAAAAGAGGCACCACCACCCCAGTCTGCCAATCCAGTGGCACCGCCCCCGATGTCCACGCAATGTTGAAAAGGCGTGTCAGCCAAGACAGCCCCACAACATCCAGAGCCTTGAGGAACTCAGGGCGGATCTCATCCACCCCTGGAGCCTTGCCACCAAGGAGCTTCTTAACTACCTTAGCGACTTCGGCCTCAGTAATGGACAAGCCTATTCCCATGTCCCCAGACTCAGCCTCCTCACTGGAGAACGTGTCGGTGGGATTGAGAAGGTCCTCAAAGTATTCCTTCCACCGCCCAATGACGTCTTCAGTCGAAGTCAGCAGCACACCATCTCCACTATATACAGTGCTAGTGGCACACTGCTTTCCCCTTCTGAGTCGCCTGACGGTTTGCCAGAATCTTTTCGGAGCCGACTTAAAGTCAGTTTCCAAGGCCTCACCAAACTCCTCCCATACACGGGTTTTTGCCTTGGCAACAACTGAAGCCGCAGATCGCTTGGCCTGTCGATACCTGCCAGCTGCCTCTGGTGTCCCACAGGCCAACCATGCCCGGTAGGACTCCTTCTTCAGCTTGACGGCATCTCTCACCTGGGGTGTCCACCACCGGGTTCGAGGATTACCGCCCCGACAGGCACCAACTACCTTACGGCCACAGCTACAGTCAGCCGCTTCAGCAATGGAGGAACGGAACATGGCCCATTCTGAGTCAATGTCCCCCACCTCCCCCGATATCTGGTCAAAGTTCTGACGGAGGTGTGAGTTGAAGATCAATCTGGCAGGTTCTTCTGCTAGACGTTCCCAGCAAACCCTCACTATGCGTTTGGGCTTGCCTGGTCTGACCGGCATCTTCCCCACCACCTGATCCAACTCACCACCAGGTGGTGATCAGTTGACAGCTCAGCTCCTCTCTTTACCCGAGTGTCCAAAACACATGGCCGCAAGTCCGATGACACGACTACAAAGTCAATCATTGAACAGCGGCCTAGGGTGTCCTGGTGCCATGTGCACTTATGGACATCCTTGTGTTCAAACATGGTGTTCGTGATGGACAAACTGTGGTTTGCACAGAAGTCCAAAAACTGAACACCACTCGGGTTCAGATCAGAGAGGCCATTCCTCCCAATCATACCCCTCCAGGTCTCACTGTCATTGCCCACGTGAGCGTTGAAGTCCCCCAGTAGGACAATAGAGTCTCCAGGAGGAGCACTTTCAAGCACCCTTCCCAAGGACTCTAAGAAGGCTGGGTACTCTGAACTGCTGTTCGGTGCATAAGCACAGACAACAGTCAGGACCCGTTCCCCAACCCGAAGGCGTAGGGAAGCTACCCTCTCGTCCACCGGAGAAAACCCCAACATACAGGCACCGAGTCGAGGGGCTATGAGAAAGCCCACACCTGCCCGCCGCCTCTCACCATGGGCAACTCCAGAAAAGAATAAAGTCCAGCCCCTCTCAAGGAGATTGGACCCAGAGCCCAAGCTGTGTGTTGAGGTGAGCCCGACTATATCTAGCCGGTATCTCTCAACCTCGCGCACCAACTCAGGCTCCTTCCCTGCCAGTGAGGTAACGTTCCAAGTTCCAAAAGCCAGTTTCAGCAACCGAGGATCAGAACGCCAAGGCCCACGCCTTCGGACACTGCCCGATCCACAACGCACCGAACCCCTACTACTGCCCCTCCCATTGGTGGTGGGTCGATGGGAGGGGGGACTCATGTAACTCCTTCGGGCTGGGCCCGGCCGGGCACCATGAGTAAATGCCTGGCCACCAGACGCTCGCTGGCGAGCCCCTCCCCCAGGCCTGGCTCCAGGGTGGGGCCCCGGTAACCCTGTTCCGGGCAGGGTACACAAGTCCTGTTTTTGTGTCTTCATAGGGGTTATTATGGATCACACTTTGTCTGACCTGTCACCTAGGACCAGTTTGCCATGGG
>NC_051214.1:8381153-8448653 GCF_015220715.1 Pygocentrus nattereri
CTCCAAGTTCTGGTTTCACAGTAAGTTGTTTGTTTCTTTTTTTTTTTTTGTTCAGCTCAGGAAAAGGGTCAGGCATTTGCAACTGTGGCTGGTTCAGGTCCAAACATCCACAGCCAGAATAAGGAACCCAACATTTAACACACATATACCCACATTGTTTCAATGAAACACTTCAGGAGAGGCTACCCTTCACCTACAGGACTCAGTCCCACTTCAATTCCCCAGGCAGGTTCCAGAGTGAACACCAGCGGCTCAGATTTCACTAACATTTTACATTTGATTGTTTAGCAGATGCTCTGAGCCAAAGCAACTCACAGTATTTTACATCCAGACAGTCTCCTTGCAGAATCCACATGTAAAATCTAAGATCTAAACCTCAACTAGCATTGAAAATATTCATTTGGATCAAAGAATGCACTTAAGTCATGGATAAGACAGCAAATTAAGCAAGAATAAAATAATTCAAATAATCACAGTAATGAATCCATCACTGTGTCCACATAGTCCACACACACAAACACACACACTGTGTGTGTGTGTGTGTGTGTGTGTGTGTACATATGGGTGCCTAAGATCTCCAAAAACAATACATTTCAGAGTGACTCTTAGTAAACAGGCTGGTATAGGCTGCTGCCAACAAATCCACTGATTAGGCTGCCACTCGTATTCAATCAGTGACATATCCTGGACTTCCATCAACCCTAGAGTGACACTTTTTCTCATGAAATTTGTCACACCTATCGGAAATTAAAATTTAATTGGCTGACTGGTCTGTAAACATTGTAAAGAGGGTAATGGTAACCGTGTGATGCCTTCGCTTCAGCTCCTGAAGTCCTAGCCAATAGGAGAGCTTGAACGGATACATGTACCTAAATACTGCTCAGAAAAACTTGCATCCAGAAAATAACAACAGAACAAGAGTTTCACTGTATTATTGCCAGAGTTTAAATACTAGCATGATTCTGCTGAATGAATTTCACTTGTACTGGCATGTACATTTTTTTAGTTCCCATAAACCATTAAGCTATCTCAGAAGGCCTAAAAGGCCTAGAAGGGTTCCCCACTGTTGAAACTAAGGATGCAAGATGATAGCGGTATCAGCAGATAATTGCTTTAGAAAGTTATCAGTTTATAAGATTAGATTTGACAGATATTTGATGGAAGAGCACACTGTTTAGGTGATTTTGGTAAGTACCCAGGCAGATTTGCTCCCAATTTCCACATTTTATAAACGCTAATATACTGGCATCTGCTTTAGCAGATATGTACAAGACAAATACCACTTATGGGCATCTGCCCATAGTTCACATAGTCCTATTTGAAAAAAATCAAGTGCTTGGACTTTGGTCCAATCAAGTGATACAGATGATATAATCTGAAAGAAAACATGAATTTAGGTCAGCTTTGAATGGTGGTGTTCATAAAGCATCTCAAACAGAGATGTAGAACCTGCTCTTTAGTACATCGTGACTCACAGAAAGTCTCTTTCTGAATACAAGCTGTTCTCATTAGCCCCATAATCCACACCTACAGACGTCTCCCATGCAAGGGCTCAGCATAAGCGTACAAACAATGCACTGGCAGAAGCTGTCTTTGTACAACGGCTTCAGGCTGGAAGTGAATGAAATGATATGTTGTCATTATCATGACAAATTATGACACAATAAACAAAGCTTTGATGATAATACCTTAGATAGTGTAAGTAATTAAAATAAAAATAAACTTTTCTTTGGGAATCATTTTCCCTTACAGCGCCCTGCATGTATCCATCCACTATGAAGGTGATTTAAGGCCAAAACTTTGTCAAAACTTTAGGAAAACAATATCTTAGACATCAGATATTGCATTCATCCATTTATCCATTCATCTATTTCATGTAATGGCTTTCTGTAATACAGTTTTTAAAGTCTGTGTAAAGCAAAATTCAGACATTTGTTTCTAAACAGATTATACATCTCAAAAAACAGCTCAAAACACATGAAAATACTAAACTGTAGTACTGAAACGTGGAGTTAGACCGTTAAACAGCTTTTCTTCATTTTTGTGTTCAGCATTTTTTACTGGACGCACTGGAGTCACACTTGGCATAACCACTCCCCTAACACTATTTCAACAACTTCGGCTAAGCTAAAGGCGCCATCATCCAGTTGGCCTACTCTAGCACCTTTGGGTTCTTTGAGCTAGGTCGGTGCCCAGTGGCTACATTTCACACGAGAGCGCGCTGGCTCCGGTTACGGCTCACCAGCCCTCCTCAGATAGCACTTTGCTAACTTCAGCTAGGCTAATCACACAATCAGCTACGTGTTGCACTGCGAATACCATGACCAGTTACCAGGGGAACTACGATCAGGATGGGGATGTAAGATCGGGCACCACACCTGAAAGGCCACTCATAAAACAAAGCTAAGAGACTAAGGGCTACTACCTCTCCGTTAGCTTATGCTAGCTATGCCATTGCTAGCTACGAGTAAAAACTCATCATCATTCTGCTGCAAATCACGAGGAACGTGGTTGACCCGGATAGGTCAGTGTCCTCTGGCTCTGAACTGGACTCCGGCTCCGGTGGCTCAAACGTGTATGGCTTTAGGAGTTCTGCTAAATGGAGCGTCTATTTTTTCAGGTTGCAGTGACGCTTGAGAGAAGCCGGAACTGCTGATTATTTTTTCACCTTCCTTTAAATCCTGATTTTAGATACTTGCTAATTTCTGTCATCTTTTAAATTTGGCTGTGGGGGGATCAATCCATTTTTTTGTGGTGCAATAAACTCAGATCACATATTTATTACTGCTTTACATAAACTTGAAAGCTATTAAACGTCTCTGGTTTCTTTCCGGTTCCTATCATCACCACTGTGAACCAAAGCATGCTTAATTGCGGCCTAAAAAAGCCTACATATTAAAAAAAACATACTGGGTCTTCATGCTGTCGTTCATAATGTTAAGGGTTGGGATCTGGATAAGGTTATCAAGCCTAGGATTTGAGTAAGATGGGAAGTTCTTGATAGAAAATCAAATATAGACACATTAGGAGGTGGTATCTGGACAGCAACTGTGCAGGACCTATGAGATTGATGGGATCCCTAAGGGACAAAAGAAGAAAGTAGTCCACATACCAACGCACAGGAAGGTCAAGAGGGAGCCACGTGGCGCCAGAAGGGCTTACATTTGTTTTGGATTTTTCAGAACACATAACAATAATAATAATAATAAACAATAATAAATGTTTTAAAGATTACTGCTGCTTTTCTACAGTGTGATCAAGGACACACCTGATGATGTTTGACCAGCCCCACCTTTTCTTCATTTATGTTTTCTTTATGACGCATCACAAGACAAGAGAAGAACAGAAAACAACCTTGAGAAAAGAATCTGGAAAGACAGGATGGTCTCATCTGTCAGCATAATGTGCACATAAACAAATCGCATAACTCTTTACAGCTACAAAATCAGGATTTAGTTTAGGTTCAATTCCTTTCAAAAAGGGACCACCCTTCATTTCATTAACGTCCAGTCAAAGCGGCTAAACGTTACTGATTTTCAGGAGACGTTACTGACAAGATTAGATATAATACCCTTGCATAAGGAAGGAGAAATCAGAAAGAAATGGGAGTTTCCAAAAATGAAGTTCAAAGTAACGATTAAAAGACACAGAGAAGATTCAGAGAAAGGCCTAGCAGACCACCAAAAGCATCCAATCACATAAACAATACCTGAAAGTTTCATCTTTCAGAGGAAGGAGAAAATCTGAATATTTCCACAGGTGTTCCTGTCCATCCTTCGGCTGCGAGAAGACAACGCAATACCTTGGGTCTGAAAGGGTGTGTAGCTGTCAAGAAGAACCTCACTGAGAAAAGGAGATGGACAAACAAGGAGAAAGCCTGCAAATCAAACAAAAAAGCTGCTGATGTTCTCAGAAAAAAGGAGTGATCAACCCAGAGTCCAGACTTCAACATCACTGAACGTGTTTAAGACGACTTGGATTGTCAAAAGCAGAAAATGCAACCAACTTCAAAGACTGAACTTTGCATGTGCGCAAAAACAGGAATGGAATGGAAGCTAATACATCCCTATCTGAACTAACTGCTACTAATAATAAGAAGAAGAAGAACCAAAATTATCCCACATACTCAAGAACATTTACACACAGACACAAACAATAAGCCGTTCTGGCTGATATTTCTGATGCATGGACATCTGGTGAAGACAAAGTTTCTGTAAACAATTCTGCCATTGTGGGATTTTCCATTTGCCATTGTGTGGTTTGTTTTCTAACAAGTGATTTTTATTTATGTAGTAGATACACTATGTTTTAGGAGATATGCACACTCACACTTTCTCTAGTGCAGGGGCAACACCAGTGTTAAGAAGAGCCAATTTGTCCATTCAACAAAAATCAAACCACCTTGAGAGCCACAAGATTTTATGTCCATTTTATCATCTTGGCTCTAAACATGTCTCAGAAGGTGCTGATGCAGCATTTTCGGCAAAAAAAAACAGAATATAAAAACCAAAAACTGAGACTTACTTTGTTCTGCTTTAAGCTTTAGCTCAGCTATAGCTACTTTTCTCACATCTCAGGCAGGAAACTTTTCCACAAAAGTGGAATGTTCGACTTTTTGCGAGGCTGAAGTCGCTTCTCATTCACCAGGGTCTTCACCATGGCCGTTACAGTGCGGTGTAAAGCTTGCAATAGTATTTTGAGCTATGATAGCAGCAGAACTGGCATATCGTGTCTTCAGTGACACACTAACCGTGCATGCAGCCTTAAATTTAGCAGGACAAGTCAGTTCTGGTTGGGCCGGCAGGGTTCAGGCTTCAATTTCATGCTTACACAGACTTCCAGTTCAAACAAAAGTGGACCACAGCAGGCAAGACTGGACTGAGCCACACTTCTGGTCAAGATAACAGATGACATTAACCCCCCCCCCACCTTTAAACTGCAGATTACATGTCCATTCAGTCCCTCAGTCCTGCCGTTCTTAAGTTTCTATCACGCACATAAACACAATCTCTCACTATGGAAACACAGACTTTCAGCCCATCACACACAATGATTTACAAACACAACCAAACAACGCAGAGCCATCTTCAGGTCGAGGAAGGCCGGCTCAAGCGTTCACACTGTCTCTAGAGTTGCACGCACCAACACACACCCCCTCAGAAGACTTCACAATGGTTGTACTGTGATAGTTCATGGTTAACTGTGTCTTTGAAACAGTTAATCACGGTTCTGTCATCAGTTATTATCTGACACTTCTCAATTATTGGGATCTAAATACATTCAGAGCGGTCTGACATGCAACAGTTCACTGAGGACTTAAAGACTCAAAGATTGCTTTATAGTGGTGGTGATAGGAACCAAGGCCCACATTTCTATAATGCAAACATAGTCATCCAGTTTACTATCCAAAATGACCAGTAAACCCCACAAGCACCTCTCTACCATGCATTAAAATAAAAATATATATATTTCAGGCCAAAACCGCATCTTGAAATTACCAGACACTGATATTTCAGGCATTAGGCTCAACTACAGGATATGTTTACACAGCAGGCAAAAGTGGCCCAAACCTGATTTTCGCACCAAATACAATTTTTTTGTTTGACTCTTCATATTATCATTGAAATGTGATCTCTACGCGACATTAGTCTGAACAGATCAGCTCCTAAACTGACTCGCATGTGCAAAAGAACAAAGCTTCACGTGTCGTGATAAACAGTCATGACGGGAAGCGAACGCCTGTCGGTCCCGGAGCTTTCAGAGTCCTCTTCTAAGTTCCAGTGGTTGACAGCTGGGCTCATCAGCCACAGTGTGTTCTAGTTTGTTGTAAAAAGGGCACGTCATTTGGCCACAGTCACTTCTTTGGTTTGTGTCCTCCGATTCTTTAAACTTTTCTTTGACGCTGCAGCCTCGGCCTCCTCCGGCCACGTTCGGCCGTTTCGTCCGAAACCTCTTCAAACATGGAGTTGTTGGGATAAGTCTCCTCTAATTTTGTTGGTACAGGAACATCAGCCTAAATGTTTATGAGTCTCAGCAGCGTGAAATTATAACCAATGTTGAGTTGGCTGTTCAGACTGAGATGCATTGTCGCAGATCGGATTTGGATTGGATTTCAGTGCCACATACGAAAGCGTCTCAAACTGGAATTGAAAATGTCAGATTCAATGCGTTTTTGCTGTTCACACAGACACACATACACACATCTGAGTCATACATGGAGAAAAAAAATCGAATTTGGGCCACTTTTACCTGCTGTGTAAAAACAGCCATAGCGTCCTGGACCCAGATGTGATCTAATAGCGAGAACATCTGCGGAAACTTTGGGCTAAATGTTGGTAGGAATGTAGAAATTAGGTTTGGAGCAAACCCCGACTGGAATTTCTAGAAATTTCTAAAATCTTGTGAAGGCGCAGCTCAAAAAAAGTGGTTGATGGTGCGCTCGTCAACATTGTCCAAAGGACAAAAAGCTTGTCGTTAGCAAATGTTAGCATGGCTGAAACGTCCAACCAAAATATAAAAAATAAACATGTAGACTCAGACGTCCATCCATCCATCCATCCATCCATCCATTTTCTAAGCCGCTTCTCCGTCAGGGTCGCGGGGGGGTGCTGGAGCCTATCCCAGCAGTCTTCGGGCGGAAGGCAGGATACACCCTGGACAGGTCGCCAGTCCATCGCAGGGCATAGACTCAGACGTAACCTTTACAACTTCCAAAGGAAAAACACTCCCATTAGCTAGTGACAGCATGTCACTAAGTAGCTTGCTTCGTTTGTACATTAAAAGAGAACTGACCAGAGAAACTTAGGGGTGGGGTTTAAAGGTACCATGCTCAATCATCAGATTCATCCACTTAGAGAAGGGGTCCGAAGTAGGGGTGCGCGATATGGCTAAAATATATTATCATGATTCCTCAACGACGGCAATATCAATCTAATTAAACGGAACTAATTATGCTCAGAAGAACCTATTTGATGATGCAATTTATCATGATAGCGACAACTATTGTCATATTGCCGAGCTCTAGTCCACAGCACAACCCATGGTACAAAATCTTCTTCCAATGTTACTTATTGCAATTACACATTTCCACCAGAGATGTCAACAAATCCCCAAATTTTACATAGAGCAGCTTTAATAAGCTGAGATCATATCTGGCACTGTAAGACTAGATACGTATGCATAACCAAATGATGTAATAGCCTTCTGTAAAGGGTTCAGATAACTGGTTCACTGTTATGACACAGAAAGCCGATCAGAATGACTCTTGTCTTAATCATTTAATTACCTGGAAATTTCGAAAGACACAGGCAATTACATATTAACTACAATACTGCTATGATCTTTTATGGTAACTGTGGTTGTTGGTTCCTAACTCTGAATTCAGAAACTACCATGATTTGTACTTTACAGTAACTGGTATTATATTCCTAACAACAAAAACACACACAGACTCTTACTCCCACTCATTCACATAGACCACTGATTGCCCCCTCCCCTCCACCGCTTGTGACTTGACCACTTAAAACTGACCACTTCATACCCCATATGCAAACATTAGCATATGTACTATATTAAAGCCCATCATCTGTTTACATTAACATAGAAAATCCAAGTGTGGCCGAAGCCTTGTTTCCAGGGCAGGCGTGTTTAGATACACCTACGAAACAAAACACATAGACAAACACAACACAACACATGCAATTATAGTCTTTGATAACTTGTAAGGCACATCATTAACACGGTTTCCAATGGCAGCCTGTGAGCCACAGTGAGTCATGCATCCTGTGACTGAGTTCCGCAAACTAAAGCCATAACTATAATCAGGATTTGGCAAAGGGAGAAAAAGAAAAGTCACTGGCCAGACTCGCTCGAACAAAGCAACCTGTTTACTACCGACTCCATTGCGAATCAGAGCAAAGGCACTTCTAGGTTACGAGGGACTGAGGTCATAAAAACAGGCTGAGAACCAGGAGATACTTCAGCTGCTGAGCTCAGCTTACAGAGAGAAACAGAGAGACCTTGTGGGGTCTGGTTCAGTCCAGTCTTGTCCACTACGGGCCAGTTCTGAGCGTGTGTGTGTGTGTGTGTGTGTGTGAGAGAGAGATTACATGCCAGCTCTGAGTAGCAACAATCGCACAATACGATTTTTTTTTCGTATTCACAACAGAAACAGCAGCATGTGCATCCTGTTTCCCTGCCCCAAACAGGCCAGACACAGTGCACCTGCTAGTAGGCCTGGTACACCAGCAGCTGCTTTGTTTGATTTACACAATTTCTAGTTATTTCTTTTACATTCTTTAAAGCAGATTTGGAAGCTCCTGGGTTTGCTTAGTTATTTGCCTTTTGCCTTCTTTATGCAAGCGGATTATCTTAAATAAAATGAACAAAAACAGACAAATAACCCATCACAATGATTTGTAAGACAGTCGTGAAAATTTCCAGTCAAAACAGCCCGTTACTGATTTTTCAGAAGATATCTCTAGAAGATTTGACATAAGATAATCCACTTGCATAATGAAGGTGAAGCTCAGATAAGTAAAGAAAAACCATGACATTATGACCACCTCCTTGTTTCTACGATCGTTGTCCATTTTATCAGCTCCACTTACTATATAGGTACATAGACTGTAGTCCGTCTGTTTCTCTGACACTTTGTTAGCCCCCTTTTACCCTGTTCGTCAGTGGTCAGGACCCCCATGGACCTTCACAGAGCAGGTACTATTTGAGTGGATCAGACACAGCAGTGCTGCTGGAGTTTTTAAACACTGTGTCCACTCACTGTCCACTCTATTAGACACTCCTGCCTTGTCAGGCCACCTTGTAGATGTAAAGTCAGAGACGACAGCTCATCTGCTGCTGCAGTTTGTGTTGGTCATCCTCTAGTCCAGGGTTATTTAATTAAAATTCAATAAGGTCCAGTTAGAGAAAGTTTCCTCAAGCAAAGGTCACTACTACATCATGATTCAGTGCCATATACTGTTTACTGAAGTAGCTTAGTAGGTATATCAACATCTTATACAGTCAACAACTGAATGTCAAATCAAATAAAGTACAACTCAAATTTCAACATTTGTCAGTTTCTCTTTTTAGAGAATGCCATGTGAAATAACTTCCCTCTGACTCACTTTCTTCTCTGACTGCCTGTCTCACCTTGTCATCCCCCTGTATGTCACTCAGTTGAGTCTCAGCGCTCATCAAAATACAGATTACAGAATACTGATTGGTTGAGTAGTGTTACATGTGATACTTACGACATATGTGATTGGTCTGTGAGTCTCCCGGCCACTAAACCGGTACTTTAATGACTAGAAATAACATGCCAGCTAAAATAGGACCACTCATCAAAATGAATTAATTCTCCATAGTTTATCAGTTGTAGGTCCAGGACTGCATAGGACAGCGTCTAGATCCGGACCCGGACCACAGTCTGCCTATAAGTGACCTCTGCTCTACTCCTTCATCAGTGGTCACAGGTCGATGCTCACAGGATGCTGATGACTGGATACACTAACACACCACCATCACGCCAGTGCTGAGATTGATCCACCACCCAAATTGTACCTACTCTGTGAAGGTCCATGGGGGTCCTGACCACTGAAGAACAGGGTAAAAGGGGGCTAACAAAGTATCAGAGAAACAGATGGACTACAGTCTGTAACTGTAGAACTACAAAGTGCAGCTATACAGTAAGTGCAAATGATAAACTGGACAGTGAGCATAGAAACAACAAGGTGTTCATAATGTTATGCCTGATTGGTGTAAATAAAAGAAGAAATTAGTATAAAATTTGCAAGTCAAACAAAGCAGCTGCTGCTGTTGCTAGAACAATAGACTGACCACCAGATTGCAGACCACTAGATGTGCTTGGGATTGCTTGGCTTGTGAGAAACACCAAATGAAAATGCAACCAACTTCTAAGACTGAACTTTGGAGGTGTGGGGAGGAACAATCCAATTTTAATGGACCTGTATTGGCTACAATACGCCTACTCACTGTCCAGAGGTGAATTTATACCACTGCACTGTAACTACACCGCTGTTGTTGATGTGACACCATTTTCACCACTACAACAGCGTCACAATCAAGTCCCAATCGTCCGCTTCAAAAGTCCTCCAAGACTGTCTTGTCTTATATTTACTTCCAGACAAGCTGCTTAATTCTATTATTGTTTTTAGATTGTACCTTAGCATTTAGCTACTGATTATCTAACATTGGCATGTATGAATGGAGTTGTGGCTAAAGGTAAGGCTAAACAGGGCCTTTGGCAGCAAGTCTTCAGCTTCCGGTGCAGCTGCAGGCTTTGGAAAGCTTTAATTAAACATGATGTCACTGTGTGTCATGGTCAAAGGTCAATTCTTAAGCTACTATTACTGTAAGTTATGCAACAAGCCCAGTCTGAGAACAAGAAGCAGAGAAAGAGAGGAGAGAAAGAAGAAGAGCAGAGAGAGGAAAGACATAAACATACATATATAATAATAAGGCTGCAAAATGAACAGCATATTTAGAGAATCTGCACTTTTGTCCTCTGCAATTACTTCATTAGTGAAGGGTCGCGGGTGCCTGCGCTCCACCAAGTTGCATGGCTGCTGCATCACAATCAAGCGTGCAGCGAGCAACTGTCACCATTCTGGGTGTATTGGGGCAATCACAGGTGCTTCAACCGTGCTCCATCCCGTAACACAGCCGTCAATTTTATTCAATCTGCCTAATCACAGTCTCACTCGAAATAAGTACAATTAGCTATTCTGCCATAATCAGACATTTCCGTAACACAAGCCAACACACGTACAAACACATTGTTAGGTCAGGAGTTACTTTGCACCAGCTAATATTAATGTAAGACAAACCGAGCTATTGTTTTAGTTATATGGTGATGTTTCTTTCTTGTCTTTGTGTTTATTTTTGACTTACATGGTAAAGAACGCAATATGGAACTCAATAGAAATGATCAGAATTAGCTTGACTCGCAGGCTTACCGCTAACCCCTACAGAGGATAGGGGGCCACTGTCAGCCTGCTGATGGCAAAGCTGGTGGTCAACTGGCACTTTGCTCGGCATCTTCCAGCCAGCCCACCAGTGTCTACAAAAGTTAAAAAGTTAACAGCTAGGAGACTTTCTCTTTGGGCTAAGGAGTTTACGTGCCACTGGCTGAAAGACTCCTCCTTGCAGCTGCTTTCTCAGCACCAGCTGAGAGACTCTTCCTCAGTGGTAAAAGAATTTGCTTGTTGCCGGCTGACAGACTTTCTCTCGCAGCTAAGGTTTTTGCTTGCCACCACCTAAGTGACTCTTTCTTGCAGCTGAAGAGCTTGCTAGTTACCAGCAGAGAGACCTTCCTTCGCAGCTAGGGTGTCTGCTCGCCACTGGATGAGTTTCCCTTGGAGCTAAGGGTTTGCACACCACTGGCCGAGAGACTTTCCCTTGCAGCCAGTGAGTTTTCTTGACACCGAGAGACTTACCCTTGTGGGCTAAGGAGTTTGCTTGCCACTGGCTGAGAGACTCTTCCTTGCAGCAAAGGGGTTTTCTCACCACCAGCCTAGTGACCTTCCCACATAGATAAGGAGTTTGCTCACCACCAGCTGAGAGACTCTTCCTCAGCGGCAAAGGAGTTTGCTATTCATTGATCGAGAGACTTTCTCTCGCAGCTAAAGAGTTCCACAGGCAAAGATGCTTTCCCTTCGGGTTAAGGAGTTTGCTTGCCACCAGCCGAGAGACTTTACCTCAGTTAAGGTGTCTGCTTGCTACTGGCCAAGAGAGTTTCACAGCCAAGGCATTTGCTTGCCACCAGGTGAGATGCTTCTTTGCACCATGCCATCACCTAAGATACTCTATATCATAGCTAAGGAGTCTGCTAGTAGCCAGCTGCTAGTTGCCAGCTTTTACTCACAGCTAAGGTGTCTGCTCACCACTGGACAAGTTTTCTTTTGGAGCTAAGAGGTTTGCTCACCTCTGGCGGAGAGACTTTCCCTTGTGGCAAAAGACTCTGCTCACCGCTGGCTCGGACTTTCTCTTTGGGCTAAGGAGTTTGCTTGCCACTGGCTGAGAGACTCTTCTTTGCAGCCAAGCGACTTTCACCTCACAGCTAAGGAGTTTTTTTGACACCAGCCGAGAGATTTTCCCATGGTTAAGGAGTTTGCTTGCCGCTAACTAAGAGACTTCCTGACAGATCTGATATTGGCACTGAAGTACCAAAGTTGGTCCCAAAGACAAACCTGGTATGGTGGTATGGATCCAGTACCAGTATGCCTTTTGCCACAACACTAAAGCAATATTCCCTATGAAGCACTTCAAAGCATGCAGTCGTCCTTATCTGAAACGGTCCCCATAGATCAGTCCTGTATATAATGGTGACTGAAATAAGCAAAAAAATTCAAAGGGTCTTTGGTCAAAGTTTCCACCAATTCAGATGAGGAAAAGATGAGGAATGCTTTGCTTTGGAGCCAGTCAAATAAGCTAAAGCAGCACCACATGGCAACCACTACACACACACAACTGCAGCAGGTCAGACAGGAGCACAAAGGGCTTATTGTTCTGATCCAACAGAGCTGGTCTTTTCTGCAGTGCGCACTTTCTTTCTCTCTATATATCTCTTATTCCCTTCAACCTGACGTAAGGTGATATCAGCTGTTCTATCTTCTTATTGTGGGAAGCTCAGGTTTATAAACAGCTTTATAACGTTACAGAAGACTCAAGGCCATGACTCAAGACTTATTATACCCTTATCATCAATTTGTCAGCTTAAAAAAAGATGCATTTACAGAATCTACACTTTCTCTTTCCAGGAGACATTCCCTCTCACCTCCAGCCATCACATAGGTCATACTTGATTTATGAGGTGTTAGATTGTTACTAGAAATAACACTTGGCTTCCTGAAAGATTGGCTTGGGAATGGGAAAAAATTATATATATATAACTGTATACTATAGGCTATATACTATATACTTACAAGGGCATTTTAGATCCAGAGAGCAATGTAACTTTGCACTAGTGTTTGTGCATCTACCCCCCCCCCCACCCCCTGTGTGTGTGGTAATGAGGGGGTGAGCACTTAATGCAGGTCAATACAGATGAGTGCACACATTACCCTATAGAGAGCTTTACAGCTGCGGCTGTGACATAGAACAGCACATTGCTCTGGTGAAGCTACAAACAGAACGGAAATGTCCTTGGCATTCACAAAAAGCATACAAGTCTCACTCACTGGTCACTTTATTAGAAACTTCAACCTTATGCTTCCACTCACTGGCCACTTCATTAGAAACACCTACCTTGCACTTCCCCTAACTGGCTACTATACTAGAAACATGTACTTTATGCTTCCACTCACTGGCCACTTTATTAGAAACACCTCCTTTGTACTTCCACTCACTGGCCACTTTACTAGAAACACCTACCTTGTTTCAAATAAATGTGTTGGTTTTTGTGACATCACAAAAACAAAGAGTTCAAAACAGGCTGTTTATGCAGTTTAGTTTCCATATATTCACTGTGTGTGTGAACGCTATGTTTCAAGTCTAGTGAGAGAGATGCTTCAGCAGGCTTGGATGAGAGAGAAAACCCATAGCCATCAGTAGCTGTGCTACAGATGTGCATTAAGGGCTTATTACCATTTCAACATCCTTGTTTTAATAGAGTCTGATCAGTTCTGCTGCTCTCTCAGAGCTTGGGCGAGAGCCTGTGCTGGACTCCAAGTCAGCAGTCGACCCTCTATAAATAACCCAGCTTTTTTGCATGCGTTTGTGTTTTCCAGAGCAGCTCATCCAACTGCAGTGTACCAGTCTCTCTCACTCTCTTACACATTTGTTGTTAGTCCTGTGCCCCATGATGCTCTGACTTTTAAACAGAACTTCCAACAGAGCATAAAGAGGTAATGTGTTGATACAACAGAAAAATAGTAATAAGTATATATACTAATCTATCTATCTATCTATCTATCTATCTATCTATCTATCTATCTATCTATCTATCTATCTATCTATCTATCTATATCTAAGTCTTAACTGTTGTGAGGAATGAATACTTGTGCGCCAAATATGTTTGCAGTTGATCTGTCAACAGAAACCAGAACTGGGGTGAAGGAACTGCTTCAGTTAAAAGAGGGGTGTCAAAACATGCGATCATTTTTAACAGAAGTAGGTGAAGGTAGTAGTGTTAGGAGTCTTGCCCAAGGACTCTTATGCATTACCCGGAGTTACCCACTACACTATCCCATCCACTATAAGCTTGACACTACTGACATTTATCAGTGGCAATTGAGGTGGGATTCAAACCTTACATTTTCAGTTTGGAAGGGCCATTTTTATATAGTAAGCCACAACTGGCCAATACTAATTCGGTTCTTGTCCAGTCTGCATGATGAATTTAGAATCTGTCTAAAATTAAGGTCACACTGTTTACCAATAGGCTGTGTTCACAAGGACTTTTGATATCCATAAAAAAACAGGATGCAAAACAAATGCATTTGTGGGTGGAGATTCATGTGAGTGGGAAACTAGTTTTACCTCTGCATGCTCTGCATTTGGAGCAGGGGTGGATTTAACGATTCTGGGGCTCTAAGCAAAAGACAGGAGGCCCCTGGACGTACATTTTTAAATTAGTTGAGGCTCTGGGCTACTAAGTGGCATAAACATCTACTCTGAAATAATTAAATAATATTAATTCTAGCGGATATATTTAATACTTCTCATTTTGAGATGGCTATATGGATATTCTGAAATTATTTAACTATATCTAGACATTTTTATATCTGTTCTAGGTAATTTTATTGTGTGAAGTTATTTCACTATAACACTGTGCATAGGGGTAGGAAAGGGCCTCCACCAAACTGTTGCCACAAAGTTGGAAGCATATCATTGTCTAAAATGTCTTTGTATGCTGTAGCATTACAATTACTCTTCAATAGAACTAAGGAGCCTCAGACAATTATCCCTCCTCTACCAAACTTTACTGTTGGCACTATGCATTTCAATAGGTGGCGATCCCCTGGCAGCTGCCAAGCCCAGATTCATCCATCAGACTGGCAGATAGTGAGGCGTGATTGAACACTGCAGAGCACCTCTTTTATTAAACGGGCCCTTTAATTCTTTAAAATAAAAATATATATATAAAAAACTGATTAAAGAGAGTAGCAAAGA
The DNA here is from genome assembly GCF_015220715.1 of Pygocentrus nattereri. Classification (NCBI taxonomy): domain Eukaryota; kingdom Metazoa; phylum Chordata; class Actinopteri; order Characiformes; family Serrasalmidae; genus Pygocentrus; species Pygocentrus nattereri. The sequence goes on from NC_051214.1 coordinate 8,396,286, forward strand.
TCAGTTAATGTTAAACTGTATTAATCCTACAAAGGAAATTTATCATTGTGCTGTCACTAAGCCCAGACCAGTGGGGGTTAGATGCCTTGCCCAAGGGCAAAACTAAAATTGGTCTTATGGATCCTGCGTGTGGAGTATTTATGTGTAATTATCAGCGTGACAAGCTGCCACTGACAGGTGTGAGTGTTTGTGCAATGTGTTTGCTGTAGCTGTTGAGGGCAGGCAGTGTGCGGAACCACTGCACTTATATAATAGTCTGCATTCCTTTCTGTCCAAAACAGACTGCCAGCCACCATGGAGACACATGCACGCATAGGCCAACATATTTGAAATGACAGTGTTTTTACCAAACACACACTGAGAAATGTATCCACTGTGACTGACACACACACAGCTCAGGGTAAATTGTTGGTATTGCTCTGTGATGGAAACATTGTGGGTTTGTTCACGCCATCAGCACACAGAATTTCACCCAAACGGACAGTGGACTTAACCTAGCGTGGTCAAGAGCTGCTGTTTCTGTTGTATGCTGAGATGACAGTGTGTGTGTTTCTGCCAGAGCCAGGGTTTGGGCCAAAAGATACAAATATGCTTCTTGCAAATCAGGCTAAATCAGTCTTATCTCTTCCTGCCCTTTATCTAACTTTGCCATGTCGCCACACTGCTTTTATTCACTATTTCTTTAAACAAACAAACAAACAAACAAACAAAAAAAGAGTTCATTTGCAAAAAAAGATAAACATCTTCCTTTAAAAAAATTTGCTGACTGTGGTGAGCTTTTCTAATACGCAACACATCCTGAACCCTAAAAACGTTCTGTCACAAAAGCTGTAACTGTTCACTGTCAAGGCACTGCCAGTTCAGGTTTTACTGCAGAAACAGTCAAATTCCAGCCCTATTTTCAAGCAGAACCTGATAAATCCATTCAGCGAATCACCACACAGCATTCAGGTCAGGTCAGGTGACACAACACTGCCGCAACCTGTTTTAGGCAGAGTCTTAAATGGCTCCCTTCTCCACACAAAGTACAGCACAATGGTCTTAATAATAATGGCTAATGCATCTAAACAGAGCACAGTGTGCCTAATAAAGAACAACTGTGGATTCAGCCATGTGTACACAATTCATACTGGACATAAAGGGCAATATTTGGGTGTAATAGCCAAAATTTCATAACACCGGGCCCTGATGGGAGGTGGAAAACGAACACAGAGCAGTGACGAACCCCGACGAGGCCTGGTGGGGAGAGGAATGGGGGTGGGGCCCGGGAAGCGGAACGGAACTCAGGACTCGCTTCTTGCCCTCGTGCCTCTCATGGCCAGCACTGTCGCACTCCTCCTCCCGCCGTCACTTGCGTCTCTTGGCAGAACCAGCACTGCTGCGTCTGATCCACTCATACCAGCACAACACACACTAACACACCACCACCACCACGTCAGTGTTACTGCAGTGCTGAGAACAATCCACCACCCAAATAGTGCCTGCTTTGTGAGGGTCCATGGGGGTCCTGACCACTGAAGAACAGGGTAAAAGGGGGATAACAATGTATGCAGAGAAACAGATGGACTACAGTCTGTAACTGTAGAACTACACCTATACAGTAAATGGAGCTGATACAATGGACAATGAGCGTTGAAACAATGAGCGTCATCATAATGTTATGCCTGATCAGTGTAAATGTACATTACACCCAGCGTATGACTTTACATTGTGAGATGACCTGGTGATAGAGCAAAAAAAAAAAATATCGCATGCAATTCACAACACACAACTAGTTCCATGTCATTTTCACTTCCCAACCAGTTAAAGTTGTGTCCTCACAACAAAAGCTATTCCTTTTTCACTTTTTCTGTTTATTTATTTATGTATTTTTAACTGTTTACAGCTGCAGAGCGGTTACAGCCTGTGCTGGCAGTCAGGAAAATACTAAAATTATATCTGCCGCACTCACATGCACCAGCACTGTAATTTTCTCCGCTTGCACTATGACTACGAAAATGTCATTTTTAATTACCTAAATGTTATTTTTCTCCAAACTGTTGCTTTAAGCCTATGTTAGAGTTTACAGGTGGGTGGATTAAAGTGTGGGTGATTACAGTCATGGTTATTTGGGTCATGATAGTGGAGTCTTTACTATCTAGCAGATGTGAAACTGGCCCAGGCACTTATTTCTCATTACACCCCTCGGATACAGCACAGTGAGATGTTGATACAAATCTTGCGAGAGGAATGTTGGGCTGCCTTTTAGGTGGTCAGCTGCATTCCTGGCCACGGAAAGATATGCAGACACGAAAACAACAACAAGATCAAGCACAGCGTCTTGTGTTGCTGCATCGTTCAGGCTTTAGGAAAAAGCCACATGGCTTTAAGGTCAAGAGTGAATGTAAAGTTCAGGTCAGTTTTTTCCAGAAGCAGGTGCGTCTGGACCGTAGCACCTGACAGCTGATACTTTTTTACTATTCTTTCAGTATTTGTGATTATGTTATGCTGGTTTCATGAAGCAGGATTTCCTGCTTAGCCTAACTTTATGTTTAGGTCAGTCTAGTTAGTTTGATTGATCTAGATGTTCTGTCATGACGTTGGATCACTTTTTACCAGTCTACATCACAACGACAACTATCCCAGCTAAGTTACGCATTTCAGGTCATACATAGCTTTTGGACCAATCAGGGAGACCTTCTGACTGACCAGGGACATGTTTCTGATGGAGGTTAGCTCCCTGGTCCCTCATTTGGGTCACTGTTTTTGTGATATTTGTGGCCTCAATCTGATGAAAATCATGCTTTTCGGTGGACAAAACAAATATGTAGATATGAAGAATATGAAGCAAGTATTACACCAATAAGCATGTGGCGGCAAAACCGCTCTTTACCAATTATAAATGCTTCACTTTATACATACAGTGCCTTGCAAAAGTATTCAAACCCCTTAAAAGTCATCAGATTTGTCTGTATTATAAATGACGCTTGCTACAGAGTCTGTTGTTGAAAGAGACAGATGAGGATCAAAACTATGAAATGTACTTTACAGCATTAGAGAAGAGCTTTACTGACAGAGAAAACCTGCACTTCTCCACCACAACACTACTCGATTTAAGGTAACTAATGTTCATATATCTAGCTATTAATTTAAAATCAAGTTCAACTTAAGGTAGAATTGGAATATTCAAACAAGAAATTGGCGAGCTTCATATCACTGAAGAATTAAGGGTGGTGTTAATAAATAAGGGTGGCAATAATCAATAATAATCAATAATGTTGATTATTGTTATTACTATCACTGTTATTATTATTTTATTACTACCATCTTTGAAATAAGGAAGAAGCAGAAAGTGCAATCATGGCCTGGCACTGTATCTTTAGCCAAGAGTCTCCTACAGTTAATATACAATATTTATGTAAGATATTAAAACACATTTGCTCATATTTTACTGCTCCATTATTCACTCGCAGCTGCTACTGTTTATTTTGCATGTAAAAATGAAAGGGTGGACAGGACACACTCACTGACCACATTAGACTCAACCACTTTCTAAAGCTGGAATCTCACTTGAACTTGACATTCTTGTATAAAGCGGTGGTTATATAAAGTCGTTTCAGAGTCTGTGTGAGGAGCATGAGGAAATGAGATGTGATTATGTTTGGAGAAAGATCTGCAGTCCTCACAAGCTCCAATCAGAATTCAACAGACAGCAAACCTTGAAATCTCACTCTCTGAGGGCTGCATCTCTGATAAGACTGGACAGACAGCTGGAAGCTGCATTTGTTAGGTCTTCTGCTTAACTCAGCAAGAGAAAATACCACAGGAAACACCAGCTATTACAAGAAAACCTCCATTTCTGACCTTCCAATGGCATCCTATGCAATGGTTTCCATTTATTTCGGAGGTAAAATAAGCTACACATTTTGTGGTTCTTTGAGCAAAACGGTGGAGGAGCGATTAGTAATCCTCTCTGAAAGCTTTTTTTCTTCTTGTTTTCTAGCAGCTGAGGCACTTTGAATGTAAGACCCTCATCTGACTTGGAGAAATCTGTTGAACAGGGGTCTGTCGCACAAAGCAGGGTTTCTTGCTTAGTCAGCTAAGGATTTTCCGCCTCATCATCAATTTTTATCAAAGAACATTGCCATGGCAACTCATACCACAGGCCTAATCTGCTCTGTGAAAGGTTAGGTTCAGGATTATGGATCACAAACAGCTCTTGAACCAATAACCTTCTGGTAGAGTAGTGTAGAATGTATCCTCTGGTCAATTTCAAGTCACTTTTGCAGGTCACCAGTCATCAGGTCACTGCTACAGGTCATCAGTTATTCCAGTTTTATAGTGCTCATGCATCTAACAGGCTAAAGGAAGTATATTACAGAAAAAATGCACTACAACTTTGGGCCAAACAGCCCATCACGTGAAAAGTGTGTTTTTCCTCCATGTTTTACTCGATTGGCTGCTCTCTGTAAACATCACTGTACATTGTACAACACTGTAAACAACGGTTGAGCACCTACTTGAGTATCTAAATGTGTTGAGTTAACTGCAGTTAAGATTTGCGAAGCTCAAACTAAGGCTAAATTTAGACTGCAGGAAAAAGTGGCCCAAACCTGAGACACTTGTTTGGACACAACGGTCCAATTTCGAAATTGCATACAGCCAAATTTGATCACAAAATGAGCACATGCACGTTTCAAATGCTCTAGTTTTGGACGCCAAAATGGACACGATGAAATAAAAACACAGAAAAAAATGAAATTCTCAGAAACAGAGCTATGAATTTTAAGAGAAGTGCTGCGAATAATAGTAGCTTGTTTGGTAAAGCTGCTTTTAATGTGCATAAAGATCAAGCACATATGCCTGTACCTAAAAACTCTGATAATTACACTGTTAAAATTGAATTATAATTTAGCATGTAAGAATTTGTTCTTACGAGTAAGAATTTAAGCCTTTCTCTAAATCGTTGTAATTGCAATACCAATTGTTACTAACATGAATTAAAGTTTAACGTCATCTTTTTTTTTTCTTCACAAAATTTAAATTGAAATTGACCTGCAGGAATCGTCCCCCGGACCCTGATGACGACCGTGAGAGCCGGCAGGAAGGCGGGGCCTGAACCCCAAGGGAGGACAAACAACCCCAAATAAGCAGGAGGTGGCGCCCAAGTCCTGAGCTCCACCTCCTGGGCACCACCTCCATCACCGCCCCAGCTCTTAAAGGCAATGAAAGTGGGCTCACTGCGAGACTATAAGCGGGGCTCAGGCATCCGTTCACCGTTCCCCAAGTCTAAAAAAGAACAGATCTTGACATTTTTTCCCTGCAGTGTGTGCAGCCACAGTCACGAACCTTAACTTAGTACTTTGCGAGACAAACATGCAAACCAAAAAACAACACTCTATATCTCCAAATATAAACACTGTATCAGATCATATAACTGATCTGGACTGTGCTGGACTCACCGCAATCTCTCGACAGGCCGACATTGAGATCCCAGTGCCTTCAATCTGCTTTAGAGCGTATTCCTTCTCATCCTTCCTGCGGACACAGAGTAAACAAACTGCATCACCGACCCAGACAACACATGCTTAACATGGTACAAATTCTTAGGTGTAGAGCTCAGCAAAAGCCTTTTAGCAGCATCATAAATATTAATAAATACAAACCTGAGCAAATGAATAGGACAATAAAGAAAACCATGTGATTTGTCATTGTGACATTGTGATTTTGTTTTTCCGCTGTTCTGTTCATTATGTGCTCTGAAAATATAAAACAACCACACAAAACCACAAAAAACGCTAAACTAAATCTAAACCTAAACCTACCTAATAAGTGTTCAACCATAATACGTACCTTACATATTTACAAGGATAATGTTATGATCTATTGAAATTTAAATGTGTTTATTTATATACAAATTAAATACAAAATCTTTTATTTACATATAAATAAAGTAAATAAAGCCCAAACTTTTGCATATGACAAAAGGTCATGTGTAAGGTCAGCTCAGGTAACCCTGCCTGAAATAGAACCACCATGACCACAACCTTGCTAAAAATCCATGTCACTTGACCAAGTGTGAGCTGTAATGACAGCATAGATTTTTATCATTTAATCACTTCCCCATACATTTTTATTGACTAGAACATCTTAAAATGCCTTCTGGTGTCTAGTTAATAGTATTTGATTGTACGTTTCTACGCTGTATATAAGCAATTACTGAATAAAACAACAGTACATTTTAATGAATCAATGTTGTATTATTCACTAAGCACTTTTACAATGATGTGAGGAATGTAAGCATAACCTCAGGCATAAACTCTTAGATCTTGTCGCTATTCATTACAAAAGTCCTCCAAAAGTCCTATTTTTGTAATCAAGTCAAAGCCCACTCATTTGATCCCATTGCTGTGAAGTCAGAACTCAAATGTTTCAGGAGTTGAAACCACTTTTGGGCCAAAGAATAAGCACATAGCACTTTTGTGGGTACATTATTTTATGCTACTTAACAAGAGAATATTTTACATTTTCCCTGTATTTTCCTTCCTCTGATGTCCAGTTATGATTATGATTATAATTATTTGTCTTATTCGTAGAATTAACCAGCCTGTTTCTGTTACTGTGCCTTTAAGACTGACATATTCAAATTAACTCTTCTTTGATTGGTTGCTTTGTATTGCGTTATTAACAAGGCAGTATGGGCTGAATAACTTCAGAGTGTATGTGTGGGGCTGAACTGCTGTAGGCTGGATGTGAGTATGGTGGGTGGGTATGGAAACCCACTGTTTTGAATTTTCTGTTCTGTGATGTCATAAAAACAAAGCCATTATCGGCCTATTCAGTCTATAGAGTGAAACTGGCTTGAAACGCTGACGTTTACAAACTACATCAAAACTTTTTATTTAAAAAAACAGATTTTTTTTCCACTGAGATATGCGTCCTTTAAGTGATACTTTTAGATTTATGCGCTTGTTTTGTTTGTTTTCCCATTTTTATTCCCTTTTTATTAACAACCCATTAGACAGCATTCTTCAGAGATCAACATAGTCAGAGCCTTTACATCAAAAGCTTCAGTTGGGTTAAGTTCTATGAAGCGGGCTTGAATAGGAGGCTTTGAACTTTAATGATATTGTATCTCATGATCAGATATGTCACTACATTGTGTACATTCCACAGATTTTTCTAAACTTCTGCATAACTTAGTTGGTAAAATGTAAACAGACTCAGGGAAGCTGTGGTCAGTGGCGGTCAGAGGTTACTGTCTACCACACTAAATTAGCCATTTTCATTACTATTTACTATTTAAAGGACCTTTAAATACACTTCTGAGGTTCTATTTTCGATGTTGATGATAAATTAGCAAAAAATCTAAATCAAAAATAAATTGTAGACCAAAAGCTTCTTAAAACTATCGTAAGACAACATCTCAGGCATCAGGCAGCACAAATTTCACGTAATACCTTTCTGTGAGGGAGGTTTAAGAAGCATTTATTTCTTTGGACATCTGGTTCCTATCGCCACCACTGTCAACAATTCTGATAAGTTTCTCAACAACGGTGCATTTCACATCAAACCACTCGGAATGACCTTGTTACCCTCTTAACCATTTAAATATTCAGAAATTTCACTGGAATTCCCCCTTTGAAGAGCATTGCCCAACTGCATGCTTCACTAAATGAAAGCAGAATTAGTCTGGTTTATTTCCATTAATTGCAGTACATCAAACCCTGAAGGAAAATCCTAATATTGTGCATCGTCAAAGTGCCTTCAAATATCATCATGATGACACCGACACACTCAAAAATGATGGCTCTTCACGGGTTCTTTAGTAAACTAAGTGGTTATACATAGAACTATAAACACTCAAAGAATCTCTGCATGATGAATGGGTTCTATGCCCTGTGAAATGGTTCTTCAGACTGAGGAAGAATGTGTTGTAGATGGTTCTACATAGAACCTTTTTGAAAAAAGGTATATAAAGTGCCAGTAAAGGTCCTTCTATTGACATGATTTTACATTTGTTCCAACAGAAGAACCCTTTTTAGGTGGAAAACATCAAAAACTTTAATTTAGCCATGGTTTTGTTTACCCTAACCACTTTTAACTGAATGTAGCATCTCATTAGCATTGGCGTTGCCATTAGCTTGGGAATTCGCAGCCAGCAGTCAACTTCACCACATAAAACCAAGCATTTTTCTGAAATGTGTGTATGTTCTTGTTGTACACATGAAATAGGACAGTACACATTTACATACCGGTTTGATTTTAGCCACAGACAACACAGTTTTTCCCCACTTAAATTCCTTTTCCGCAGAATATGATAGCATTTTTACCAACATGTCGATTCACGCTTGATAAATACAATCTGAGGAAGGAAAAAGCCGCCAGAATCTTTACATTCAGTAAAAGTGACTGACATGGCGGACGGGACTAAAATAGCTAAGAAACACTGGCAAAATGAACATTATCCCACCTCTCCATGTAAAGCTAATCCCATCTGAACATGGCTTAAGATGATTTCTACTCACACATAACCTCACACAAATGTCTACAGCTACTCACTATTACGTGTAAAGTCATGCAAAAGGTACATGTTCTTGAGAACATGAGCAAAAAAGGCGGATTTTTTAGCTACTGTATGCTAATAATGCTAGCATTACAGCTTCCAAGCTAGCAAAGGTTACACTGGTGAATAAATGCAGCTTTACAAAGAGAAATTCTAGAAAAGGCGACTGATTCACTGCTTGGTCATGTACTAGTGTTGGGTGACTATCCTTACCTGGAACAAAATAAAGCTAAAGATAAATAAAGCTGCACACAAGGCAAGACAAAGAAACTGACCACTGGGCGGCCCAGTAAAAATACAAGAGAAACGGAAAACACAGGACTTTTAACTCCTAGTGATGGCTACTGGTTTGTAACCGAAGTGGTGCAATAAGTTGATGAGAAACATGTTTGACACACAGTAACTCAGCATTATGGACTGTGGGCTTCAGCGCTGGCGCCTGAGAGTTAACTCAGCTGGGCCAGGCTGCGTCGTTACGTCTCGCGGATGTGTGTGCATGGTGAGCCTCAGGGGTTGGCAAGGTTTTGAATATGGTAAACTTGAGTGAGTCAGGCAAATATGACCCCAGAGCTGGAACACGGAAGGCGCGAGGCTAGTGTTACTACAGATCGGCGGGGCAGATAGCGGCCCAGCATTCAGACACAGCCGTCATTTATGCTCGAAGTTCAACAGCTTTTCAGGAAAATGTACCAAATGTAATTCTTCACACAAAGCAAACTATCTGAAGTGACTGGGCAGCTAGAGGTCATTTGTGAACACCAAATATAGCACTGTGAGTTCAGCAGAAGTTGGACAAATAACCCTCACGCTGGTCTTTCAATGACGAGAGCCAAGCCTGAATAAATTCCACAAGCGCGCTTGTCATTCAGCATTTGTTGTCACATTTGTTTTCGTCTTCTTGGGTGTGGACATCGTTTAATCTCCAGCTACTTCTGGTTGCAATGATGAATAAATGCAGCTTTACAAAGAGAAATTCTGTACTAGTGTTTGGTGACTACCCTTACCTGGAACAGCTAAAAAAAAACAGCTAAATAAAGCTGCACACATGGCAAGAGAAAGAAACCGACCACTGGGCGGCCCAGCAAAAATACAAGAAAAGCGGAAAACACAGGACTTTTAATATGCATATTGTAACACTCCTAGTGATGGCTGCTTGTCTCTTCCTCTTCACATTTCATTAAGTAAAAACAAACACACTTAAAAAAGAGGTTCTTCAAGGGTTCTTGGTAAAGGCAATGGTGGTATTTAGAACCACAAGCTGTATATAGAACTATTTCATGCATAAGTGATTCTTTCCATGGTGAAGTGGTTCTTTGGATTGATGGAGAATGTGTTGTATATGGTTCTATACAGAACCTTCTTTGAAAATGGTTCTATGTAGCATGAAAAAGGGCTCTGCTATTGTTATGATATTAAAACCATTTTCAAAAAGGTTCTATATAGAACCAGGAAAATGAAACATTGATGAAATAAACCAGGTTTTGGATGATAGTGTTTATTAATATTGGGCTACTGCCATGAGGAGAGGACTGGAAATGAAAACAAAGAAAAAAACACATGAACACACAGACATACATAACATCACTATGTACTGTGGTATAATGTAATATTAAAACGCAGTAATATAATAAATACACACGCATATGTATATTATTATACTTATTTGCTGTAATATTGGCCGTGTGTGTGTGTATATATATATATATATATATATATATATATATATATATATATACACCTTGCTAGTAAAAGGTTGGACCCCCTTTTTGCCTCCAGAACTGCTTTAATTCTTCATGACAGACTTTCAACAAGGTGTTGGAAACATTCATCAAAGCCTTTGTTTGGTTATTTGAGTTACTGTTGCCTTTCTATCATCTCCAACCAGCCTGCCCATTCTCCTCTGACCTCTCACATCAACAAGGCATTTTCGTCCACACAACTGACCGCTCACTGGATATTTCCTCTTTTTCAGACCGTTCTCTGTAAACCCTGGAGATGGTTGGGCGTGAAAATCCCAGTAGATCAGCAGTTTCTGAAATACTCAGACCAGCCCGTCTGGCACCAACAACCACGCCACGTTCAAAGTCACGTAAATCACCTTTCTTCCCCCGTTCTGATGCTCGGTCTGCACTTCAGCACGTTGTCTTGACAACCTCTACATGCCTAAATGCGTTTGCAGCCATGTGATTGTGTTAACAAGCAATTGAACAAGCAATTGTACCTAATAAAGTGGCCGGTGAGTGTGTGTGTGCATGTGTGTATATATTACACACACACACACACACACACACACACACACACATACATATATATATATATATATATATATATATATATATATATATATATATATATATATATATATATATATACACACACACACATACATACATACATACATACATACATATCTTTTCATGGGACAACACTAAAGAAATGAAAGTTCGATATAACATGTATCCAAGGGATACCGTGCTGTAAAACTGTCATGCAGCACACTTTCCAAAGGGACTGTACTGTCACAGTGCATGTTGGAATTCATATTTCCCTCAATGAACCGCAGCTCCCCAGCCGGAAGCACTTATGCAACTCCAGAGCATGATGCTACCACCACCATGCTTTACTGTTCTGAGTGGAAACTGTCCTGGAAAACCACTGTATGACATTGGCCACTGTGCTATAGCTCAGTTTCTGGGTGTTAGCAATCTTCCTGTAGCCTAGGCCATCTTTGCGCGACCCTGAGGGAGAAGCGGTTTAGAAAGTGTGTGTGTGTGTGTATATAGATAGACAGACAGACAGACAGACAGACAGACAGACAGACAGATAGATATGCTGATGTCATAACAAGGCGATAATATGGGTATATGGTTACCTATACTTACATGCATAATTTCTTCCCCCTCTAAATAAACCTCCTTAGTCTTTAAAGTCTTTTGGAACATGTTCTACAGAAATGTTTAACGCTAGGCATCCCTAAACTTTTGATGGTCTCACTGCAGAATCGAATTCATTTGTATACAAAGAGCAAAAAGTGTTGCAGTATCACAGCTCCTGGTTAGCGGTCCGCTAGGAGGCTACATTTGACTCTGCCATTGTGTGGAATAATGCCAACTCCGAGCTCTATCGGTCCACTTCTGATAGCGAGCCCAAAAACAACACCAGACATCCTTAGCTGGCTCTCGCCGGGGGACAAGGCCATTATCAACACGTACACAGCGACTATTCAAACAAACTCACAAGCGTTAACATGCAGACAAAAACAGGAACAATATGCAAGGTCAAGAGGGCCTGTAAGGCACCCCCCCGGCCCACCCCCCTTCACTATGTCTTTTCTTTCAAACACCACAAAAGGAGCTTTTTTTCCTCTTTATACTGTGAATAAGAGGCCACGAGGTCCCACTGATAGACTGCTATGACTTTACTGGATGAATTTAAATTGACACTGAGGTCGTACAAGTCAAGTAAACAGTATTCTGCTCATTCTGTAGTTACTAGCTTTTGCTGTGTGGGTCACACTCAACAGCCATAGAGCTTGAAAAAGGATCTCGGGTCGATTTCCATATCTGCTGTTACGGCATTACAGGTTTGAGTCGCTTACGGCTGAATCTCAAATGGCTCCCTGCTCCCTGCTCCCTGTGTAGTGCACTATGTAGGCCTTAAAATAATGGCTCCTGAGACCAAACAGTGCTTAATATATCTACCACAGAGCCAGCTGGCATTCAGCCATGTGTGCACAATTCCCTACTTGGGATATAGTGCATTACTTAGGTGAAGTCGAATTTCTTAGCCGACATAGTGCACTACTTGTTGCTACGCTGTTTAAGCAGTTGTTGTTTTTGTACACGGTCTGTTCTGGATTTATGGTCTTCATGGTCCATGCATTTGTCTTCTGGTCTGGTATTACAGATAATATCCATAATGGGAGGAAAGTCACTGTGACGTATTTCGTCACAACAATGACAATATATCATCATATATATCAACTGACCTGGACTTGGGACCTTTTTGTGAACAAAACTGATTTAAATTATGATCGGCGGTGTTAAAACGATAAATGCATAGAACATTTCGCCGTCCAGCCTTAGGTGTGCGACTTTGCCTCTTAGTGTTACTCAGTGATTGCAACGCCATTCTCCTGCAGTTCACAGCGGTGCCAGGGTTAATATTAAATGTAGTCTTTCCTTACTGAAAAACCTTCAGTCTGATGGACAGAACTGAAGCACTACATGCAGTAAACGCTGCTTAAAGAAGAAAAGGCAACATAACGGTTGGCTAGCATGTAGTTTGGATAGCAAGTATGCTAGCTAGCACAACAGCTGAAGATGTAAGTTATGAATCACTCCTTTTCCAACTTCCCTGACAGCAAGAGGGTAGTGGACCACTGTGGGCCCACTGATGGCAAAGCTGGGGGTCCCACTGGCGTTTTTACTCAGCGTTTTCCAGGCAGCCCACCAGCAAAATTCCATATATCACCGCTCATTTTCCAGTCATGGTCCAATTCACAGATTTTTAGTCATATTTCGTAAATTCGTTTTGTAAATCATTTCAATCCAGCACAATGTCAGCAATCACTACCTACAAAATCATTTAACATCAGGCCTAATCATTATTTTTTTCTCTCGGTTGTTTGTAATATTTGACTTTTATTTTGTTTTTTTCCAGTCCATTTAAAATCTATTTGAGGAGATTAAAAACTAGATTTAGTTTGTATGCAGGACAGTAATCTTGGTGGTGTGAGGGTGGACCAACAGTGGCAAACAGTCAGTGAGGTGCCGATCTTATCAAGCCAGTGGACGGATATACGCTCGCTATCTGGGCTGCTGAAACTTTATCTGGGTTAGCTATTATGCTAGCTAGCAAGCATGTTTGCTACTCAAAGTACAGACCTTCAGTTCTGCCTTTTGATTTGGTTCGTTTTTAGTACCCGTGTTGAACCTGTCAGAACTTTAGCTGGGTTGCAGTGCCTGCGGCTAATCCTGAAACCAAACTACAGATCGCTACTAAAGACTCTTCAGAAACTAAAGACTTGACATGGACTTTTGTGACACGTGGCTTGAAATTTACTAAATAAAATAAACAGGCAAATGCTAATCATCTGTCAATCACCTCAGCTAACAATGCTAGCCTGGTCACATCATAACATATTTCCCCTTGAGTTAGCTGATACCGAACGTGATAAATTCAGTAAATTATGTTGAAAGTTTTATTTTACTATATCTACACATGTAGAGTGTAAAATAAAGATCAGCTTGATGGTTATTGGTGCTGTAACTGCTATGCCCTGTGATATAGCTGTGCTTGCTACACGCTACATTACGTGACGCTACTCTTTGGCTTGCACGACGCAGCATATCCAGTGTCCAGTGTCCTTTAGATACTTTTAGGAACGCAAGCCCTGGTCTATCAGCCTCAGACACACAGACATCCAGAGTAAACATAGGAAACACCCATTCAAATGTTCTTTGTTCTACTGAGCTTATGATGGCCATGGGGATCATCTGTAACACAGGGTGTAACTTCTCTATAAGTTTATATCTCAGGTTATTCACCAAAGCTGTGAGACCTGTGAGGGCTTCTTTAAGGTGCACCAGCTCTTAACAATGCTGACACACAGCTTATACAATCTCCACCGAAAAACACTGCCAACAGAAAGGGATGACTCTGAATTTCCTCCCAGAGGGGAGTGCCTGGAGGAGGTGATGACCAGAATGAGAGGGGTCATCTGCATCTCATCACCCTGCTGAAACACTGGCAGACTACCTCTAATGATCCTCTCCGCTGTCCTGAACATGTGCCGGATGTATGTATGAAGCCCCCCAGCACTGGGCTGTGGAGCAGTGGAACTGTGTTCTCTGGAGTGATGGAGCTCCAATACGCTTGCGATGAGATGGAGTGATCTAGAACTGATCATCCTACATCACCACTTGCCCTTACTTATGCTCTTGTTGCTGAAGGCAAGCAAATCCTCACAGTAATGGTCTGACATCTAGCGTATAGCCTTCCCAGAAGAGTAGAGGTTGTGTGTGCAGCAAAGGGCGACAAACTCCCTGTTAATGCCCTTCGAAGAAATGCTGGACGAGCAGATGCCAACAAACTTTTGGACAGTACTGTGTAAAGGTCTCAGACCACCCATCACTTGCTTCCAGTTATTTGTTTTTCAGCATCAGGAGGACACAGAAAATTACACAGAAGCCTCAACAGCTAAGAATAAAAACACAATTTTCCAATGTTTTAGGCCTAAATATTTTTCCACACCTCTAAAGTTCAAGCTCAGGAGTTGGTTTAACATTTTCTGCTTCCCACCATTCAAGAAATCCCAAACATCTTCAATGAAAAATGAATAAGTAGTACTTAAGGGCAGTTTTCACTAGAAATTACACAAATAAAAGGTGGTTTCTGACTTTTGCACAGTACTGTATAATGCATGTACGCATGTGTTTAATGACAACAGTCAAAATTGACACTAGAGCGACTTCTGCTTGCAGAAAAGAGTGGGTGAGAACCGCCAGCACTGTAAACAAAAACACACTCTGAGAAAGAAGTGAAAGAGTAGTGAGTCAGACTGAGCAAGAGAGAGAGGAAAAGAGTGAGAGAGACATAATTTAAGAGGAAGACAATGCATGAGAGAGAAGAGACAGAGAGAAAGTAAGAGTTTGAAAAAGCGAGAGAAAGTGAAAGAAAGTGTAAGAAAGTGTAAAAGACAGAGAAAGAGAAAGGATAAGAGCAAGTACGAGAGAAAAAGAGGAAAAAGAGGGTGAAAGAGAGAATGTAAGAGAGTTTAAGAGAGAGAGAGCGAGAGAAATTGTGTAAAAAATTGACAAATAAAGGAAATGGGAGCAGGAAAGGAAAGGAGTGAGAAAGGATGACTGATTATATGAACAAAAGAGAAATGGAGGGAAAAAAGGATGAGACTGAAATTTTGAGAGATTGAGAGAAAGAGAGAGAGAGTGAAAAAGAGATTATAGAGCAAAAGAGAGTAAGAGAGAATGGAAAGGAGAGAGAGAGAGGGAGAGAAAGAGAGGGAAAAGCGAGAGAGTTAAAGACACAATGTAAAAGAAAGCCGATGTATGAGAAAGAAGAGACTGAGAGAGACAAAGACTGTAAGAGAGACAGAAAGTCAGACAGAGTTTGAGACTGGGAGAGAGAGAACAGCACAGAGCAAAAAAGAAAGCGAGAGAAAATGAGAGAAAGTGTAAGAGGAAGTGTAAAAGACAGAAAGAAAGGATAGGAGCAGGTACAAGAAAGAAAAAGGGGGAAAAAAGGGCGAGAGAGATAGAGAAGGGTGTAAGAGAGAGAGAACGCAAGAGAGTTTAGAAGAGAGAGAGAAACTGTAAAAAAGAAAAGGACAAAGGAAAAAGGGAGGAAGAACGATAAAAGGAAAGTATAGGAGAGAGAGAGCAAGAAACAGAGAGAAAGAACAAGAGAGTGTATGACATGGAGAGAGACAGAAATTGTGAAAGAGAATGACAGAGAGCGATTGAGAAAGGAAACGAGCAAGAGAGAGAAAGACAACGTAAGAGAAAGACAATGTATGAGAGAGAGAAGAGACAGAGCGAAATAAAGAGACTGAGGGAGAAAGAGAGAGAGAATGGCAGCGAGAGAAAATGGAACGTGTAAAAAAACAGTGTAAAAGAAAGAGAAAGGAGGAAAGAGGATGTGAGAGATAGAAAGGGTGAGAGAGAGAGAAATCATGTAAGAAAGAATGACAAATGGAGGAAAAAGGGAGCAACGAGCGAGGAATGGAGAGAAAGGAGGGCGAGAGAGAGGGAGAATTTGCGAGGGAATGACAGAGAGAGAGAGAAGATGAGAGCGGCCATAAGAGAGAGAAAGAGTGAGAAAAATGAGAAAGAAAGAGAGAGAAGGTAAGGGAGAAAGTGAGGGCGAGAGAGATACAGACAGATGGAGAAATGGTGTGAAAGAGCATAAGGATAACAAGTTGGCTAGCACTTCCTTTCTCTCCATAAAGGAAAGGAGTTACAGCCCTCGTTTAGTCTTTATGACTCTCCAGCTGACACTATAAAACCCTGAAATCCAGCGCTCAGGTTGTTGGTTGGACAAACATCACCGCAAACCTACAGAGCAGAAGATCATAAACGGGGAAAGTGACAGTAGATAAAGCAGATCTGACCTCAGGTGAACTTCAGCAGACGCAGGCTCACCTACTCAGCCAGTTCAGCCAAGGCCCATTACTCTGATTCTCCAAGAGCTGACCAGGGCCTGTGAGCGTCCAGCGTTTTGAGGAAGTTTTCAAACTCTTCCACTGCTGTGTATTTCTCATCCCATGCTCGCTTCATCTAGCTTCATCATAAAACCTTAATCATTCATTCAATCCTTCACTTCTCAACCATGAACCACAGGCCTGTTTACAGCGAGGTGCTGCTTTAGAAGAGAAAAAACATGAACAAGTAGCATCAAGTATGACCTACTATCAACTATGAGAATGAATGTCACAAGATATTGCTATATAATAAGCAACACGCTGGGCTGACTCAACAAGCGGCTTCACAAACCCGAAAGCAAGTTCTCCAAGAGAGCTAGTGAGGAGAAAATAATACAGCATATCATATCATAACAACCCTGTGGCTATTATGTTAGATCAGGGCACTATGAAGCACAGCTTTTGATTCAAATATTACATTTTTATAAGGTAATGGTCTAATAAACTGAGATTGGAAACATACATATATTAAAGTAACCAAAAATCAGCTATGTTGAGTAATAAATTGTTAAATACACTCACCGGCCACCTTATTAGGTACACCTGTTCAATTGCTTGTAAACACAAATAGCTAATCAGCCAATCACACGGCCGCAACTCAATGCATTTAGGCATGTAGAGGTGGTCAAGACAACTTGATGAAGTGCAAACCGAGCATCAGAACGGGGAAGAAAGGGGATTTAAGTGACTTAGAACACTTGATTTAAGTGACTTTGTTGTTGGTGCCAGACGGGCTGGTCTGAGTATTTCAGAAACTGCTGATCTTCTGGGATTTTCACGCACAACCATCTCTAGGGTTTACAGAGAACGGTCCGAAAAAGATAAAATATCCAGTGAGCGGCAGTTGTGTGGACGAAAATGCCTTGTTGATGTGAGAGGTCAGAGGAGAATGGGCAGACTGGTTCGAGATGATAGAAAGGCAACAGGAACTCAAATAACCAACCAGAATCTCTGAGGAACGTTTCCAACACCTTGTTGAAAGTCTGCCATGAAGAATTAAGGCAGTTCTGAAGGGAAGAGGGGTCAAACCTTTTACTAGCAAGGTGTACCTAATAATGTGGCCAGTGAGTGTATTTGTATGTATTATTGTTATGCCCGAGTCTTTATTCTCTAAAGTTGCACTGGTGAGGATGAACATGTGGGTAGCATGCTACCTGCTACTAGAACAGTGCCAGGTGCCTGTGAGGCAGCATAAGGTCCCCCAAGAGCTAACAAGAGCCACAGAAACCTGTAATGTCTAGTAGCACAGCCACTGGACTCACTGGTTTCACATTCAAGCTCGTTACCATCACCGTGGGACATGAAGGCAGAAGCTAGCAGGGGTGGTTCTCTCCCTCTTGGCTCAGGTGCTCATGCTGACCTTAACAAACACCTGCTGACATTTGCTTTGCAGTGGCAAGCTCACCGTGTTTACGGAAAAAAAGTAATTACATTGTCTCTGGTTCATAAAGCTACACCAGAGTTCTGTTTGTGGAATTCAGCTCAGCTTTAAACACCATGCAGGTCAAGCTGTCGGTGCTTGATCCCATCTAGATGTGGATCATGGACTTCCTGACAAAGAGAAAACAGCAGGTGTGGCTTTGAAAACATACATCAGAGCCCTGGATGCTCCGTGCTCTCAGCCGTTCTCTTCAGTCTCTACACCAATGACTGCATCTCCAATGTATGAGCTGTGCAGATCCTGAAGTGCACAGATGCCACTGCTGTGTTGGGCCTCTTAGCCAACAGTGATGAGTCTGCAAACAGAAAGGAAATCGAGCAGCTGGTCTCCTGGTGCAGCGGCAACCACTGGCCACACAAAAGACAGCAAAGATGATGGGCTTCATGCACAACCACCCCACAACCCCACAACACTCAAGTTTCTGAGCACCACCACATCCAGGGACCTGAAGCAGGAGAGGAACCTGGTCTTCATTGCCAAGACAGCACAGAAGACAATGGTCTTCTTGAGACAGCTGAGCAAAATTCAACCTGCTGCAGAGCCTGATGGTCTGGTGCTACACAGCCATCATCGAGTCCATCCGCACTTCTTCCATAAGCACCTGGTTTGGTTCCTTCTCCTCACAAGAAGGAACCAAACTCCGGCACATGTTCAGGACAGCGGAGAGGATCATTAGAGGTAGTCTGCCAGTGTTTCAGCAGGGTGATGAGATGCAGATGACCCCTCTCATTCTGGTCATCACCTCCTCCAGGCACTCCGCTCTGGGAGGAAATTCAGAGTCATCCAAACCAGCACAACCAGACAAGCTAAAAGGTTCTTTCTCCAGGGTGTGGCTATCTTTAACCACAACTTCCACCCTTACTGTATTACAGTGTAACTCCTCTGTAACACAGGGCTTATTTGCACAACTGTGCAAATGCCATTCTTTCTCTGCGCTCATGTTGGATCTTTCAATTCTTTCTTACTCTTTACTCTGTTTATTCTGTTTTTATGTTATTTGTGCCTTTGTTAAATAGCCCTTCAGTCAGTGTGCTTGGCTGGTCAGTTCAGTAAGTTACTCACCCGAATTCTTTGCATGTGTAACATACTTGGCGAAACGTGTTTCTGATTCTGGGGCTAGATTCACGAAGGTGTCTTAGGAAAGAAAATCTTCTTAAACTTTTTTAAAGCATGATGTTAAGAAAAAGTTACGAAAAGTTGTTATTCTTAAAACTACTTCTTGAAAATGATCTTAATTTCTTATCTTAACTGTTTTCTTAAGATTAATCTAAGAACAAGTGGCATTCTTGACAATATTATGTTCTTAAATGTTTTATTAACCTTGCGATATCTTGACACTCGTCTCCGGCTGTAAGAGTTGACAAGGTGAGCGTGTAAATTCATCAAACTCGGACGCAGTCCCTGCCACTCCTCATCCTCCTCATCTGTTCCCCACCATCACCCCACAATTATCACATTTTCCAAGGAGGATTTTTTTCCTGTTGGCTGTTTTTTCCACCGTCACCTCTAATTCCTGTTTGCACTTTTTACCACTTGTTATGATTTTTTTTTCTCCCCATTTTGCTCCTCCGAGCAGATTAACCCAATAATGGAAATAACGGCTCATACACGTTCAAAACGTGATTCATGGTGAGAAAACAATGAAGATTTTCATTCCAAAATCATAAAAAATTAAGAATATATTACGAAAATATTTGAGAACTTTAGTTTTTTTTTTTCTTCAGAGAATTGCATTTAAGAACATTCTCAGTGCTCATCTTAAGAACCTTTGTGCGTTTTTTCTTTAGAACGTTTTCGTGAATCCAGCCTCTGATTCTTAACCACAGACACTGTAAGTGGCATTATTGGGAGTTTAAAGTGAGCCAACAACCTCAACATTGGTGCACTGAATGAAACGACTGCACCGCTTCATATACGTGTCATATACATTTTAAATACTATGTCTTCTTCTAGATTCTGACCGCCGAGGTAATGTTTATCCACATACTGAAAGCAAATAGTGCAAATAAGAGCAGGTGGATTTCACAAAGTAGGATTTCTCAGCCGGATTATTTCAAGGGGAAATTCTGCCAATTTTCCAGTATTTCTGGGGTCGTTTGAAACAGCGGTTTGAAACTCACCTCCTTCCTCTACAATGGTGGCGCTAAGAACCATGACGCAGGGGGTCACAGCACAAACAATATGTAAAGTCCTACCTATCTAAAGAGGTGGAGAACTGAATGACAACAAATGGACAGAACAGAACCGCTGCAACTACTTCCACCTTCCTTTCTGAGCCAGTTTCACAATTTCAATACATCTGTGATGTAAAGTGAAAAAAAATGGGTACTATTTTGTCTTACAATGCCCCACATGAACATCTTTAGGCCAGAAACATATGTCAGAAACAACGTCTCAGGGATCAGACAACGTATTCCTAACCATTTCATGCAACAGGGGAGCTTTTAGAGCTTTTTAGGCACTTTGGACGTCTGGTTCCTATCACAACCACTGTAAACTCGCCACCATGGATAAGTTTCAAAAAAGTTTAAGGCCAAAACTTTCTCTCAAAAGAATGAGGCAGCGTATTCATAAGCATTTCATGCGATAACTTTCGGGGAGAAAGCTTTTCAGAGGCGTTAGGCACGATGGCTGGTTCTTATCACCACCACTGTGAACCATACTGACTCCAGAATGAAGCATGTCACATCAAATCAATCTGAGTGAATGAACTTTTAATAAAGCAGAAATGCTGAAGTTGATTTAATTCCCCATTTAAGCCAAGAGCCATGAGAGGAGGTAAGGAGCACTCCTACTGAACAGCCTTCACTTTTGGCTTAAACTGTATAACTGACTGTCAAACCCTACTCAGTTAAACAGGCCGGTGCCAAACTGAGCGACAACAAACACTTAAAGCCGAATTTTAAAGACGAAATTTGGTATAATTCAGTCAGTGAGATGTAAACATCATTCAGAGTGGTTTGATATGAAATGATTAATTGTAGAGAAACTTTTTTTTTTTTACATTATGATGATAGGAACCAGGGGTCACGATGTACATGATGCAAAAACTGCTATTTTATTTACTCTCCAAAACCACAAGTGAACCAACCCATGTTCCAATATTTTTATATGTGATGTTGATAACGGGAACATAGTGGTAAATCTGGAAAAATGTTTTGTGAGGGAACTTTTAGAGCTTCTTAGGCACTTTGGACGTCTGGTTCCTATCACATCCACTGTGAACAATTCTGACTGCAGAACGAGGCATTTTACATCAAATCATTCTGAATGAATTTCTCTAATAAAATAAGTTTTGTTTTAAGACTATTTTGCCTCGGAACGCCCTGCAGGTACCCCTCAGCCACATTTGGCTTTAAAAATATGTATTTTAGGCCAAAACGTTACCACAAAATTCACATAAAACAATGTCTCTAACACCAGGCAGCAGACTCGTCACTGTATAACGTAATAACTTTCTGTGAGGGAGCTTTTAGATGTGGACGTCTGGTTCCTATCACCACCACTGTGAACAACTCCAACTCAGAGTTTCTCTTGAACAGAGCATTTCACAACAAACCTCTCTGAATGACTTTATTTACATCGTAATCCTTTAATTATGTGGAACTTCTGATACTTACATTGAGTTCTCCTTTAACAGAAGATGCTTGTAACTGCTGTAACTTCTTCCCCTTTCCTTTCCTAACCTGTTTCACAATTTAACACAGTAGGCCTCTCAGCTAGATAGCGTTAGATAACTGAAGCCAAAAGTCAAGCCTGTCCAATAAGAGAGGGGGTGAGGAACACTCCTATTGGACAGTCTTTCAAGGCATAAATTTTCCAAACTCAGGAGTAAAATCCTGCTTTGAGGACAAGGAGACTCCCTCAGCTGCATGTGTAGCAATCCAGCCATCTCCTCTACGCTGCACATCTGCTGCTTCACCTTAACCGTGTAAAATAAACATTAGCACGGCGTTGTTTTGGGGGGGAGGACCGTTGTGTGTGTCTAAGTGTGTGTGTGTGTGTGTGCGTGTGTGTGTACAAAAACAAAACCAGTCCCAGGCTCGAGCTCGGTTTCTTACACCCCCCTCTCGCCTCCGCGCACATCGTGCAAGCATAGCAAAGGAGAAAGTGCGTCTGGAGCGGCCAAATGCGAGAAACAAGGCCATTTTAGCTGGCTCGCCTTACCCGTCTTTGCGCTTGGCTTTATAAACATGCCCGTAGGTGCCGCGACCCACTTTGCAACCTTCATATTCGAACAGATCTTCCACTCTCTCCCTCTCGGCGGCGAGCTTCGTTTTGAAGTCGTAGTCCATCGCGACCCATTAATATTCCTTAATTTTACGATAAAATAAAATATTAATTATTACGTGCATTAATTAAATAATCTGATCGCTTTATTCCCCCACCATTTCCTTGTTTGGGATTTTGGTCTGCTCCGCTTAATGTTCACTGGCTCGTTGAGTTTTTTTTTTAAGGGTGCGAAACGGTTTCTGGGAAATGTAGTTTGCTCGCGGCGAGGGGGCGTTTGAACGCAACGGAATCTGCGAGCTTTAGAAACTACAATCCGCACAGCGCGCTGCGGCGATGTCACTTGCGTAGTCATGTTTGCTCTCAAAAAAAAAATATTGCAGAGACCGGAGAGAATTAATACCTCACGTATGTTTTGTTTATTCTGCACACATGTGCCAAGCTGTTAAAGTGAAACACAGTGAAAAGCCCTGCGATTAAAATCACGACCAACCTCTTTGTAACACAATAATAAAAATAACCTTTATCTATGACTTATAGCACTATAAATCAGCAATTCCATGCACACCTCTGTAAAATCATCCTTATTATCTGTCTTTTATTTTAAAAAAATACGTTTAAAGAAAATTGCGGTCTTTGCAGTCATATCGTTCTTCAATTTCTAGGTTTTATAAGTGAAAAGCGGTTTGTTTGCTTGTGTTTTAAACCGCCTTTTTTACTAATATCAACACTGTTTATCTTTTTATGCGTCTGCAGGAAGATATACAAACCAGCAACGGCAGACTCGTGATCGAATCATTCTTTTGAACTTGTTTTTTTTTTTTTATAAACCGATGGAATCGATTCACAAGTCCCAACTGATTCGAGCACAGCGTCTGCGCCTCGTTTTCGTGTTATATAGGTAGAAAAAAAATCGAGCAGTTTTCTCTGTTAGCAATTTATTCCAATAAATTCGCGAGATATTATTATGTATTATATGTTTTGATCGTTTGAATAGATTTACTGAAACGGACAGTTCTTTTGAATCGGTTCGTTCAACTGACTCGAACTTCCCGTCGGTAATACAAACCTTACGAGCCTTGTGCAAACGTCTTACGCAACGGTCAACTCTCAGAGTGACGGCGGCGAGGGCCAATCGGAAGCGGAGAAGGGGCGTGTCGTCTATTGTGATTGGATAGGCTCGGAAATGACGTAAGCGAGTAGGTTATAAAACCTCCGCTCGCACAGTTCTCCCCGCTTACACAGTATGGCCGGCGACATTAGCTAGCACTCGCTCACGGTGTTCTCTGTAAAAGGGGAAGACGGTAAAAAACATTAAAAACCAACCCAAGAAATCAACGACCCGGACTGCTCAAGGACTGTACCAAGATCACTAAGTTATCTGCCCAACAAAAAGGACTTTTAATAAGCTGAAAACCCGAGCTACGTTTATTTTTTCTTTTCTTTTTTTCTGTTGTTGGTGTCTTGTTTGTCTCACGATGGAGGAAAACGGTGCACACTTCTTCGAGGGGACCGAGAAGCTGCTGGAGGTGTGGTTCTCCCGGCAGGATGAGACCAAAGGAACCGGGGACCTTCGCTCCATCCCGAGGTTTGCTGGCAGATTTAACGCTATCGCGATCAGGGTGTATGTAGGGGGCATGTACATTTTTCTAAACCTCGGCGCTCCTGTCAGTCCGTTCAGAAAACACACTAGTTTCAGACCGAAGCTTGAAATGACACCGACTGCTTCATTTTTTTTCATGAACACGGGTCTTGTGGTGGTTAGATGAATGACCTGTCTTGCCGTTGCTTCACTAAGGCACCATCCTTCATTGAAGCTAAAGTCAGCTTCCTATTCGCCAGCTTCTTGTCCGAATTTTCCCGTTCCACCTTAAATGGTACAGGCGACAGAATGTAACCGCTGCACCATTT
This sequence comes from Pygocentrus nattereri, assembly GCF_015220715.1. NCBI lineage: Eukaryota > Metazoa > Chordata > Actinopteri > Characiformes > Serrasalmidae > Pygocentrus > Pygocentrus nattereri. The sequence goes on from NC_051214.1 coordinate 8,420,631, forward strand.
AAGGTGGAACGGGAAAATTCGAACAAGAAGCTGAGGAATAGGAAGCCAACCCCCCCGCCTCCCTCCAGTCACTCATTCATTTGTGCTGCAGTAAAGCAAGTGGGGCTCTGCTTAACCCAGCTGTCTACGTTTTTCACAGCTGTGACTGTATTTTAGGTGTTTGCGGGGCGAATAACGACCAGCAAAATAGCTTGGTTTCATTTTTACCGCCGGTTATGTGATAATTTAGCATTTTGACAGGAAAAAAATGGAAACTGAACGGCTAACCGTGACGCTAGCTAACTACGTCTGTTGGTTGGGGTCTGTAGTAACATTTAGATTGATCTGGACCTTGCCTGAAATACCCGTCCAATTTTAGCAACTTTAAAACGAGTAATTTAACGGTGCCGATAGTTCAAAAGCTTCTGTGGTTTTATCTGAAATAAGATGACGAGGCGAGTCTGTTAGCCTGTAGGCTAACACGGTATGGCGCGTGAACGTTACTAGGCTGCACGGTTCGCGGAAAAACTCCCGAAACGGTGACGTTACGCTTCCAGTATAACTTCAGCAGCTTATATGCGATATATGACTGCCCGTTTGTGTGGTTGTAGGTCTGAGAAGTGGGTAATTAAAGCTTAATCCCGGTTTTCTTTCTCTGTCTCATGAAACGTGGGGCCTGGTGACCACGAGCATGTGGCGGCGCCTGGCTGCCTCTGATGCGGTCGCTATTAACTAATAATCGTCCACTCTTAAGGTGGTTCTGTAGAGAAGGACATGGTCCAGTTTAGAGCCGTGAGATTTATACACAACCATCCTATGCTTAAAATGATGTTTCGCGTGGAGAAAGTTTTTCAGATTGATGGAGAATGTTCCACATAGAACCTTTCTGAAAATGGTTCCATGTAGTACCATAAAAGGGTTCTTGTATTGTTACAAGCTTCGCATCGTAGAACCATGTGTAAATGGGTAATACATAGGACCGATCAGTCGCCCGTCAATCCCCATGTAAAGCACTGCTTAAGCATGAAATAGTTTTTTGTAGAAATAAGGGTTCTAAACAGAACCATCTCCTTTAGTAAAGAGCCCTAAAAGAACCATTATTTAGAAGTGTAGTAGTGTCCAGCTCATAAAGCTCATATTGATGATGATGGATTTAACTCGAGGTTTAACTCAGAAACCTGTATGCTGTAACAGGAGCTTAAGAGGCAAACACTATATAAAGAGGGGCCAAGAATGCAGGACAGGGCTAAAACAGCAGCTGAAGGCTGCCGCATTGCCAGCCTGTCACATACAAACGATTTACAGCACCTGCAGTAGCTTGGCTAATGCCCAGGAGTCGAGAGAGCTTTCTACATGAGCTGTTTTCCACCATGATTCCAGTGGGAATCTGGTTCTCTCACGCATTAATACGTATCTAGAGTCTGTTTATTGCCAGTTATGTCATCTTGTCTTACATGGTACAGCGATTCTCATGTTTAGCAAAAAATAGAAATTTGATTGTAAACAAAAGCATGAAAGTTACGTCTGATCGCTGTTAAATGAAGTACTTTAACAGTACTTTAAGAAGTTTACATGGTACACAATGTCAAGATGGATGTTTTTGGACATCTGATGAACTGGAAAAGACAAGGTAGCACTTTTAAAAAACTAGAAGCGCAGTGATTCATAATCAATGCTGCACTAAATCCAATAAAACAGGACTAATGATGCTCTCTTCATAATCATACACGCAGCCGGGAGGTATTGGCGGTATGCACAGAAAAGACTGACATATTGCAATGTAACTTATCACAATAATGATAAACACTGTCATATTACCCAGCCCTGTTATTGTGATTCACATGGCACTGCAATTGATCTTTTCCTGCTCTGACTCGCGTGTACCAACTCAACAAGCTATTCATGATGTTAACAGTCGTTATAGTAGAGTAGACGGCCAAATGTGCAGCGCAGGACCATGACGGGGGGAAAGGAGTGCTCTGCCATGTGAAAGTCACGTTTTTCCTTCATGGTGCTTATTCTCCTCCTTGTGGCTTGATTGGTGGAGTGCGGCCTCAGTCTGGATTTGACCTCCAGAGATCTGCCCCCCATTCAGCAGCGTGAAATGTGGTCCTGTCCCCCGGCGGCACTTATTGATCCTGTAGTGTGTGGTGTTGACTTCAGCTCCTGTGATCCTTGCCAAAGAGTGTTTGGCTGCTAGTTCCGATATTCCTATTACTTTTGATGCATGTATCAGTCCCAAGATATGTCTGTTCAACGAATGGCAGATATCTGATGCAATTTATTTGATACTGTCGTTGAGTTAAGCTCATAGTATGTACAACGTTTGCCACAGTAGAACTTGCTATTAAAGTAGTAACATTAACTGGTCTGCAAATTGACCTTTAATGGCAAGTGGGATTAGTGTTACTGCTGTCATAATACAGGGAGATTCACTCGAAAGAGGCCCCAAATATTCTGCTGTAACTCCAATTAGGATGAAACAATCAGAACAAAAAAATACACCACATACCTTAAGGTGTGTAATCAATTGCACGACATGCAATGTTGTGATCCGTTTTCTGCGAGACGCATTTCGATGCAGTGCTCCATGTTCCTGTATGTATTGGCCAACAGGTTAAACGTCGCAGTGGCTGTCCGGCGGCTGCCTTGTCGCTTGGGCACAGTGGCATCCCAGCATGTTCAAAGCTCCATATACTGAGGAGCTTGTTGCACCTTGTTTGGTTCAGATTGCTTCATCCGCCTTAGTTATTACATAATATTTGGGGCCTCTTTCTAGCGAATCTCCCTGTAGAAAATATCTCTGGAATGGTATCCGTGTGGCAACTCTAAAGATGTTCTCAACTGTAATAAAAAGCGGGGGAAAATGGGGTTGTGCTGTTTAATTAATGACCATTTGATTATTCCTCAAATCCAGTCCACAGTACTCCTTCCTTTGCCTTTCTCCTCTGCTGTAATGGACCTTATTGAACTCTGTGGCTAATTATAAGGCTCGTCATGCTTGGAATCAGACGTGGTCAAGCTGGGAAGGCATTAAGCTGCAGCGCTGTGGCCATCCATGAGGGGATTCGTGGAATAGTGGTCACTTGGCCACTCGCCAGATTACTCTGCCATCTTCTTGAGTCGTTCCTTCTCTTTCTGTGACTCCCCGGAGAGCCTGCGTGTTCTTGGCGCTGGAACCCGATAACTGTAGCTATGGTTTCCAGGGGGGTCAGAATGAATGACGAATGGTATTAGCTTACAGCCCGGGAAGATTAAGCGCTCACAGACACACAGGGAGAGGATCATGGGTGCTGGAGCTCAGCCAATGGCCAAATAAGTCCACAAGGGCATCCAATTCACAAATCTACCGCTGCCTTTCTGTGGAAGCATGTGAGAGAGAGAACCTCTTCAAACAGTGCAGTGCGATTGTCAAGGTTTCAACAGTGGCCAAAGTGTTTCAGTACTATGACAGATTAAAAAGTTTTAATAGTTTTTGAAGTTAACTTTTTTTTTTGAGTACTATGTGATGGTTTAATTATGGCTCAAGTCACAGGACAGTGATGCAGCAAAAATAGAGTGCCTGAAAATGTTCCTGATGCCAATGTTTCCACTTTCGTTTCACTAGAGATGGCACAGTGGCGTTTTACTTGATCCATTCAGACTGGCTTCTTAGCACAACAGCTGTGCATTTTAACATGCAGATCTCACATTATGTTGTATTGTGCCTCTACGCAACTGTGTGTCAGTTAAGTTCAAAGAATATTTTTTTATTTCGGAGATGCTATTATGAACTTACATTTACGGCATTTGGCTGACGCTCTTATCCAGAGCGACTTACAATTTGATCATTTTACACAGGTAGGCCAAGGTTTTGTTAGGAGTCTTGCCCAAGGACCCTTATTGGTATAGTGTAGGGTGTTTGCCCTGGTGGGAACTTGTCATATCACACTCTTTTCTGGCATCTGACAAACTGGAAAAGACAAAGTAGTGCCACATGAAACTAGGAGGAATGTAGTGATTCATATTCAGTGTCTCGCATGCTGCACTAAATCCAATTAAACACAACTAATGCTTTTTTGTGATCAGACATGCAGTTGGGAAGTTGACAATATGCACAGAGAAGACCTGTTGTGGCGTATCATGATGTGGTTTATCAAAAAGAACAGCCACCTATCAGAATCTTGCAAACACGGTGCTAACTGGTGGTTACTTGTTTCCAGGCATTATTGCCCATGCTTTAAGTACTTATTACAGTTGTTGGGACATGGAGTCATTAGAGCTAGTCATTTTGGGCCATTTCTTTTGGTACATTCATGATTACTTTTACAGAGAGTGCAAAGAACTGGTATTTTCAGATTATATCAAACTAAAACACGACAAAAATGGAGATACAGAATTTTCTTCTGACAGCTGCGTTGTTAACAAACCCTGCGTGCTGTCTTTTGGTGGTTGTGTTAGGGATAAGTCAGATCTTCTGGATATTCGTCGAGTCATAGCCTTCATAAAATCGAATAGTAATGATTTTTTGATAAACGTAGTCTCTCTAAAAACAGTACAGAGCACAGTTATAGCACATAGGAAGCCATGCAGAAAAACACTAAGCTTCAGTTTGCACACTGTTCTCAGGTAGGAGACGGTGTGACTAGGCTAGTTGGGTGACTAGAGGTGAAAAGACACTTTCGATTTGTCCATTTATCGGCTTTAAATTGGCTTTTTTTTTTTTTTTTTTGGCTTTTTAAATTCAAATACCAAATTTGATAAATGCCCATCCCTAGTGTTTCTGACCTATTGAGGTTGAACGGTTCTGGTTAATTAGAATGGTTTGCTATTGATTTGTGTTCACGTGGTTCACCTGTCAAAGTGAGCAATGGCTTTCCACCGTCTGAGCTGTTCCTGTTTCATCTCCCCACACACGTCTCTGCTAAAGCTGTCACTATTAGCCTCCCTAAAATAGCAGCAGTGTCAGCTTCCCAGGGGCAGGCGAGAAGGGCGATGGTCTGAGTTTGAGTTGCAGAGCCTGTGGCCTAAAATACTCGCGCCACGATGTGGCATTCTAAGAATTTGGGACGGGACGGCTGTGAATCACTAGGAATATCGAGCAATAGCAAACACAAAGCAAATACTGGTGATCATTCTCATGTTACTTCTTACTTTCTTTTATTGAGCTTGGAGTAAAAGCTTTTAACTGAGCACGAGGGTCTGCAATTCAGTTCTGTGCTCTCATAACCATTAAATACACCAACAGTAGTGTATAGTAGTTATTGAGTGGTAGGTCTTTATATTCCTGTGGTTAAAGGTTTCAAATATACTGCATTTACCTGTCTGTTCATTTCTTTTAGATGGGCCTATCACATGCCTTATATTCTATTTTAAAGTCTCACTGTGTGGCAAGATGGTATATTCATCATTTTCAATACTGCATGTCAGCAGCTGGTCAGCAGCCTTCAATGCTCGTGTCTACTGAGTGACGCCAACTGCTACTAGGGAGCAAATGACCTCTCTGATGAGCATGTACCACACAGTGAAAGCTTACACCACTGCAGTGCATGTAGTCTCTATACACGCGCTGCAGAGTTGAGCAGCATTTCTTACTGTAAGATCTGTGGCTTTGTTTAGCTGCAGAGGAGGAACTCTAGTCTGATTACACGGGGACATGAAGTGTGGTTGCGTTGCGCACTCAGCAGCTACATCAGATGGTGGGTCCTGTCTTTAATTAGCTCAGGTTGCTGTGCAGCAGTCCATGCATTTCATTTAGTAATGCATCTGCATCACAATCAAGCATACATATGTCTAGACAACTCCGACAGCAGAATGAACTGACCTGAACAGCAGTAACCAATCAGTGTGGTGAGGATAAAGTCTGGTCGGACTGACGGACGGGCCTTCTTATAAAACTGGCATTTCAGCTAAAGTGCTAGCAGTGATTAAGCCCTGAAGTATTTCAGAAATGTTCGGAATTGCGAGAATGTCTGGGTGGAAATGTAACATACACAGGCTGGGTTTCAGTTTACAACTCGTTTAGCGTTCATTATGAAATGTTTCATTCATTTTTATATATATATATATCTTGCAGTCTCCACAAACACTGGCAGTTCAGTGGGTCAACCTAGAGAACATGGAACCATCATAGGATGCCACTTTCACCACTAGTCAGTTTGTGAAGTTTCTCCAAACTCAGCTGTAAATGCTATTCATGTGAAATGGAGGTGTATAGGAGCAACAACAGCTCAACACCTTCTGGAGCAGTGGAAATGTTCTCGAGTGATGAATTATACTTAATTTTCTGGCAGTCTGATGCATATGTCTGGGTTTGGCAGATGCCAGAAAAATGCTGCCAGTCAGCATGCAAAATGCCATCAGATACGTATGGTGGAGGAGGGATACGTCTGAGACTGTTTTTCAGGGGTTGTGCCCCTTATTTCCAGTGAAGCAGGGTATTAATGCTACAGCATGTAAAAACATTTGACAATTGCATGCTTCCAAATTTCTGTGGCAAAAGTTTTGGCCCTTTCTGCCGTTCTAGCATGATTGTGCCCCTGTTCACTAAGGGCTGCATAAAGGCATGGCTGAGTTTGGTGTGGAGGAACTCCAGTGGCCTGCAGAGCTGTGATCTCAATCCCACTAAAGATTTGGGATGAATTTGTACATCAAATGCAAGCCAGGCCTTCTCGTTCAACACGACCTTGTTCGACTGAATGGGTGCAAATTCCCACAGACACAATCCATCCCAGACGAGCGATGTCCGTTATAGTCTCAAAGGAGGAGCCAACTCCATGTGAACCCCCATGGTTTTGGAATAAGACGTCTCACAACCTCCCATGATGTATAGGTGTCCACATGCTTTTGTAGTGTATATAATTTTGTGCACGTTAAATGTAATGGAGCTCCAAAAATAATGTTACCAATGACTATATTGCTTCTGTTAATCAGTGCCACTTGCTAAATTTGAAACAAGTGATTCCCGAGTGTTGACATGGCTTTTCTTTTGCTTTGTGCTTTTCAGGTTTGAGTGGGACAAACTTCTGGAGAATGTGCATTGTTTGATCATAAGTGTGACAAAGACTGACAAGCAGGAAGCTTATATACTCAGGTGAGTCCCAAAGAATGAGATTGGGATTATCCTTTAATCTTTGTTTCAGTTGTCACTGCCCTTCAAGCTCTTATTGCAGAGCTGTGTTAAATTGAAGTAACACTTCAGTCACACATCCTAATGTTGCCAAAAGAAATTGGTGTTGCAGGTTAAGCAACATTGATGTATACCAAGCCAGCACTGACTAGACTAAAGCTCTGTCCAGGAATTGAAGTTTGTTTGGGGAAGAGATAAGAGGGGAATGAATGAACTGCATTTTTAATGAATTAACTTTTTTTTTTTAAATAAAACACAATGTAGTATGTAAACACTGAAGTTCACTCCCCAGTCTATACAACCCATATGTGGAAAATAAGCTGTAAAACAGCCAGTTTTGAATGAATTGTCTGACGTGATAAACGCCATTTACTTATCTGCTCAGCCCCATTCATTCTGAAGTTCTGTGGTGTGTTTCAGCCTGGAATGCTATTTTAAAGTGGCAGACATTTAGAACAAAGGTCATTTACATAGATAAGTTTTAAAGGAACTGTAATTAATATGTAAAGGAAATGTAATTAATTAAAAGTGTAATTAATTCTGAGAGAGAGATTGGAAAATTGTCAAGTAAAAATAAATGGTGACTGTTTTTGGAACATGAAACAACTCAACTGTGTTAAGCGAACCTCAGTGGGGAAAATAAGGTAGAAGAGCCTTTAATTAAAATGAAGGATTTATGCGTGTTGGGCCTGTCAACCAGTTATTCCTGTTTGAGTTTCAGAAGAAGGCTGAACTCCAAGTTAAGACAGCTCTGTTAAAATTTATTTATTTATTTATTTAAACACAAGGGTGGGGGGAAAAAAGATTGCCCACCTATTCAAGGTATTTTGGGGTTCTTTGTACTGGCTGCACTGTCTGAAAACCTGTATGTATATGTGAGACTATCAATAGGCATTAGCGTGAGAGCCATGTGTAGGTGTGCATGTACCGTCTACCAAGGTTAGAAAGTGGAAGCTAAGTCTAAGAAGAATAGACAAAGCTGTTTACTGTGGCTGTTGACCAGCAGCATCCTAGAGGGAGGGGTTGGGTCAAGGTGAGCTTGCTGGTAGTCTAAGGTCAGAGTTTTCATGTCAGTTGATTAAAAACATCTATTCATAACCCTAAAGACTTTTCCTGTTCCTTCTGTTCCTCAGCTCTGCATATTCTCCTTATAGTTACTGAACAATTCATGTTACTGTGAATAACAAGCCTGCAGTCGTTGGGATTAGTGTTAAAATGGTAATATACTCGTGAAAGTAATAATGCTAATACATTGGCCTCAAGAAGTATTTAGACACTTTAACTGCTGCTAAACAATAACGTTCTTAAGGATACTTCCTAAAATGTTTAACAAAATGGTATTAGTTTCAGAGAAAAGCACTTTTAGCACATCAAACTGATGGTATACTCTTTGGCTTGGAGAAGAACCCCAACCAAACTGCCCTATAAGGCTATTATGAAGCTCAAAGCTGAAAACATCAGTTTGCTTCTGTTTCTTACAATGAGTGTTTTGAGCAACAATGGTGTTCACTGTTGGGATCATGAACTGAAGTGTAGTCGTCTTGGGTGCAAATCTGCTCAAAGATACCTTTGCCAAAAAGAAAATTAGACTTGGAGTGGTCAGTTTAAAACAAATGCCACTTGGTTTGACACTTTCCCAACACAATGACCTTAATGCCTTTAGTATGGTACAATTGTCAATACACTTTTTGGGCTCCCTGTATGACGTATCTAAGCGATTGCGTTCATTGTCTTCACTCCTTGGCTGTGCTTAGTTTATCATAGGTTAGTTTAATATAGACTGATTGAATCTGTAAAGAGCGAAGCGTCTGAACTTTGCCTTGTCTGTTTTCTCTCCAGTGAGAGTAGCATGTTTGTCTCCAAGAGACGTTTCATTTTGAAGACATGCGGAACCACCCTCTTACTGCAAGCGCTGGTGCCCCTGCTGGAACTGGCGCGGGAATACTGTGGCTTCGACACCATCGAGGTGTGTTCTCTCACTCTCATCACACACACACACACATACTACAGCCATGGCATCACACCTACCTACCACACACCCCATCAATCTGGGCTGGTTTTCAGGGCACTGCTTAAAAGAGTTACAACACTTTGTGTTTAAGAATTTTTGCTGAGCACAGGCTTGAGCTGATTGAGGAAGAGATTGTGAACTGCCTATATACTTCATGCATTGTGATTGCCAATCGAGTTGGGTGATTTAAGGCTCGATCAGACTATAGCATATTGCCCATAATCTCACACCTAGTTGAGCACAAGGGTAGCAGGGATGCGAGTATGTGGTCATCATGAGTGGTGTTTTCTACACATGCTTTCTGAAACCACCATACTGCTGACCTGTCGTTACTCCAGTGGCTTTACAGGATGCCAGTGTTGCTTAAGGTTGGATGATTTTTGTTCCAGATGCTGACCAACTTTTAAAAAAAAAAAAAAAGAGGGGGGAAAAAAAAAAAGAAACCCTATGAATACTAATGAAGCCAATGCTAGACTTCAGCCCTCATCAGGAATCCTAAGTGATTAAACGAATGAATATATTGTATTCACTTACCATTTATTAAATAAAAAAACTCAACCTGCCATACTACAACCAGGTACTACTGTATTCTCTAAAAATGTAACCACGGTCAGTGATGGAAGTTACTAGGAGCCAACCATGTGGCCTGAGCATGCAGTGTGCTCTCAATATTCATTCTATTCATATTCGTTCATAAATGAGTGAAGCATTAATCAGTGTCCTAAAGACTGGCCTCATGTAGCAGCAAATGAACTCTTTCTTCCCCTGTCATGTAGAACTTCTTCTACTCTCGTAAGAACTTCATGAAGCCTGCCCACCAGGAGTTCCCTCACCGTAACTTTGAGGAGGAAGTGGAATTTCTCAGCCAGATTTTCCCAAGTACGCTCTTACGCTCATCCAAGACTACTACAAATATAGCGTAACTTTTTCCCACAAGTTATACAACCACATTTTGGCCTACAGGTTCATAATCCCAGTTGGTTTAATTTGATCCATAAGCCAAAATTCAGTTGTGCAACTTCAGGAAAGGAAGCTTCAGATGAACAATTATCATTTCCTGTTTCAGTATGAATTGTAGTAAGGAGTCCTCACGTAACTTTTCTTCCCACAGATGGAGCAGCCTACTGTATGGGGCGTCTGAACTCTGACTGCTGGTAGGCCTTGATTTCTCAGTTATGTTTGTAGTCCAAATGGGGTATACCGCACATTAGCATAAAGGACAGTTTTGTTTTATTGGTTTTCACTCATGTTGAGTTTGTTTACTAGGTACTTATTTACTCTGGAGCTGCCAGAGTACTGGGAGAACAACCAGGCAGACCAGACGCTGGAGGTCCTGATGAGTGATCTCAACCCAGCTGTAATGGACCAGTTCTACATGAAAGACGGTGTTTCCGCTAATGATGTCACTCGTGTACGAACATTTTCCTTTTTTCCCGACCAAGCTTTGTCATGATGGTGTTCAGTAATCTATATATTCTCAGAATCTCATTGTTCCAGGACACAGTTGTAGTTTGATTCTGACCACAGCAATCAATACTGCTGGATTGTGTGCTAACAGTAACCATGCCTTTCAGTACTACCCCACTTTAAATCCTGCTGTTTGTTTTGCCGCTCCTCTCCACAGATGAGTGGAATTCGTGACCTGATTCCAGGTTCTGTGATTGACGCCACAATGTTCAACCCTTGTGGATACTCCATGAATGGAATGAAAACAGATGTATGTAAATATATTTAAAGCCCAGTTCTCGGTTCCAACTAAGACCACAAATCTGTATTTAGAATCTATTCCATTTCCCAACATATATGAATCAGCAGGTTTTACGTATGTACAGTCTCCTAAACACAGACCTTCTGAAGATAGAACCTAGGATAATGTTCACTCAAACTGTGCACTTATAAGTGGAGTATGTCTCACCAGGTGATAGAATCGCATTGTCTTTTTGCAGGGAACTTACTGGACAATTCACATCACCCCTGAACCAGAGTTCTCCTACGTTAGTTTTGAAACCAACCTCTCCCAGACATCCTACGACGACCTTATCCGAAAAGTTGTGGATGTCTTCAAGCCAGGGAAATTTGTGACTACGCTTTTTGTCAATCAGGTATAGTGATGGCATCGGTTCTCCAGACCCAGTCAAGAATTCCAAGTCAAGAAGTCCAGGGTTCACAAACCAGTTCATCTTATTTGAATGCTCTGATTTAAATCAACATAAAGTAATCCATTTACATTTGACATAAATGTTTAGAATTTATTTAATCTATATCTTCTCTTTGCTGTTTTGTGGCAGAGCTCCAAGTGTCGCAGCGTCTTCTCTTCTGCGCAGAAAATCGAGGGCTACAGGCGCTTGGACCGCCAGTTGGCCCACTTCAACGATTACAACTTCGTCTTCACCAGTTATGCCAAGAACCCACAACAGAGCCAGCAAAGCTGAAGCACACCGATGAAGAAGCGTAAAAAGAAAGCGGCCGGGCGCAGGCAACCTTTCTGCGTCCAGCTGTGTCCTCTGTCGCTCTGCTGTTTGGAGTCTTGTTGCTGTAGCCGTATCACAAGTTTAACCTGTAAGCATTCTCGTACTGATAACGTAGATATCTTGCATGAAAGCTCTTGTTGTGTCCGTGTAGATATTCTAGCTCACTCTTGCTGTGATCTTGAAGTGCATGTAGAGTTATTAAGCAGGGTGTGTGTGAGGCGTGCCCCGCCGGCCCGACATGCACGACGCTCCCTCCCATTCCTGCAGGTCTCCCCCCTCATCCTCCACAGACAGGGTTTCCGGCCCCACTAGGCAAGGGCCCTGACATGCTCAGATCTGTCCTGTCCACTGTGTGGGCTGACCTTTCCCCAACACAGTCCGTACACATTCTGATGGCTTCGACTTTACATTCCACACTTGCACAAATGACAGCTGTAGTGGCCCAACTCTTGGTGCCAGTTTTTTATTGGGATATTATCCCCCTTTCTCTTTCCTTGATGTTTTAGCTGTGATTTTAGAAGATTGACATCAGTTATGTATATCAAGGCACTGGGACAGCCCCAAAGGGTGCCATACAAATACATAACAATATTAAGAGGAATTTTGTGTAATTTAATAATACAATATGTATTGTAAAGGCCTTTAAAAAGAAATGTACGTAACACTTCATATGAAACTGCACTTAAAACACCAAAGCGCCACACCAAGGCTTTTTACAGCACTTTTTTATTGCCATTCTTTTTTCTTTCCCCTCCTTTCTCTTTGTCCTTGCTGAATGTAAAGCCATTGGGGGGGAACTAAAGCTGCAGTTCTGAATGTTCCAATGTAGAAGTGCTAAGAGAAGTCCTGAAAGGCCTGTGGCGCTGAATGTAAGACGACGTTACACGTGTGTGTGTGTGTGTGTATTTTAGAATGTGAATAACAGCTCTCTGCCGTCCATTGTTGCTCTCGTCATTCAGGACCCCTGAAGCTGCCCAGCGCAGTGCCCGTTAGCACTGCACTGTGGGCAGGCCACCCCATCCTGAATTGAAACAGTGGGACAGACACTTTGCTTAGTGCAACGATCGCACAGCAAAGCATTTTTCTTTTTCTAAACAATGTGTCCACTCTCTCTCTCCCTCTCCCTCTGTACTGAATTTGGTAACCACACAATAGATGCGCACAGATCTGAGCATGCCAGGGTTCTCCCGGATCATTCCACACTTAACAGTTGCATAAACTGCCGTTTTATTAATTTTATTGTGCACCCACCGTGCAGACAGTTTTTTTGCAGTGAATCAGTCCAAAATGTGACTCCATTGTCAGTCTTTTTTCTTTTTTCTCTCCCTCTCTTTTTTTCTGTCTTTGTTTTGGCCCCCTTTGTCAAGCGAGGGAAAGATCGTGTCCCTGTGCTGCATGCGAATAGTGCTGTAGAGGTGCACTCTGGCCGTCCTATGTGTCAGCCTCAGCTTTTTTTTTTAATAAGTGTACAGTGCTTCGTTCTCTCCTCTTTCTCTGAGTATTAGCCAGCGTTAAGGCCGTTAAGTTAGGATGTTTCTGGAGTTCATTTTGGTTTTCCCAGGTTTTTTTCTTTTGGACTGGTGGAGTAAAAGATGCCTTGTTCTGACATTGGCATGATCCTTTTTTATACAGCAGTTTACAGCAGATTTGATCTCCAATCTGTTAAATCAGTAGATTGACTAGATTTACAAAGCTAAATTGTAATTTTATGTAATGTAACTCTAACATCCTGATGGGGCTTTAAAGCCTTTCGCTGACTGGTCAGGCTCAGGCTTGCAGGCTATAGAGTGCAGGTGAGATGTTGCTGGTTTATTGGGACTTTTCAGCTCTCTGAGCAAGCCTGGACTGTGTTTCTGTAAAGCCATATTGACTGTGGTGATGGGTGCTGTTGGAGTTGTTGAGGATGGTTCTTTCCCTGTTGCGACGTGTCCGCCTATCACAAAGCCTCTTCGACCAGAGAGTGCCAAGAGAGATGGGTTAAACAGGTTGCAGCCAAAATGGGGAGATGAGGCGTCCTCACAGTACTGAGGTCTTTAGTCCTGGTTCTGTAATTTGTCCTCTGCAAAGTCTCAGTTCTGCTGTTTGAACTGAATCATTATCTTGTATTGTAGGTCTCCTGGATTTGCATTAGACATGGTCCTTCACTACTATAATCAGTTCCAACACTAGGTGTGATCTGTAAGCCGTTCTTTTGAGTGCCAGATTCTCTTCCCTTCCATCCTGAGTGAGATCACTTTCATTTAACAGCAGGACTGATCCAGAAATAGCACCAGGGCTACAGTCTTCAGTTCTCTGACTGAAGTGGATGAGATTCAGCTCCTCTGATGCATTGCAGTCAGTGTTTTTAAAGCAAGAATGGCTTTAATGTGGACCATTTGTAGAAGCAGGTTGTTCAGAATATAAACAAGATCGAACTGAGTTGGTCTTTGGAGTTCAGTCCATATCTGGCTGGATATTTGGGTTGAAAGTACTCCTACCAGGGTGGTTTCGAGCATATTGCCATTTGCTCTTTTTTTTATACATAAGTGTTCGTTGGTTTTGTTTTTTTGTTTTTTTTCCACTTTATAAATTTTGTGAGGGATGCCTTTTTATTCTACGGACCAATTTGTATTTTCACTTTTTTTTTTTGTCTTTTTTCCCCCCTTATACTTTTTGTAAACTAGTGTTCCAAAGGGTGACCACCTGGTATAAATTGGATTTTTTTTTTTTTCTCTCATCCCCTAGAAGGCTGCAGAGCTGCCTCTAGGGCAGGGGAGATGCAATTCATAAGGAGTAAAGCTAGGCTACTGGTGCTGCAGGACTTTGGTCTGGATGTTGAGGAGGGAAAGGGAAACTTTGCTGTTTTAATTCTCTTGCCATTTCTTTGGTTGGTCAAGATGTGCTAAATATCTGTACTATGAGCTTGATGCTTTAAATAAAAAAATAAATGTCAGCTGTTTCCTGTGTGACTTTTGTGTCTTGGTGATTATTGCTCCACGATTATTGCTCCATCTCTTAAAGCCAGTGTGAATTACAACGCATGTTCTAGTGAAACACAGTATAAATTGGGTCTCAGAGTGGGCTGAGGGATAGGAGAGGGTGGCTAAGAGGAGATGAGACATGCTGGGTAATATTTCTCCCTGCTAGCTTGTGCACAGTCATGTAATCCAAAATATTTGAGGCCAGCAAGGGCTATCATATTTTGACAGATCACAGGAAAACAAGAACTTTGTCTGGTCTATGATGAATTGTGCTTACGAGCAGGGACATGGACAAGTTTAGTTTTCATTTAGGATTTTAACTTAACAAAAAAAAGTGGACAAAGCAAGGAGAGATTTAATTTAGTATGAACAATGTGTTTTTCATTAGAAAACTAAGAACCAGGCTTAGGGTTAAAACCATTGTAAGAGCGCTGGCTCTTCTTGCAGGGCTGTATTAACTCTGCTGCTCTCACTCAGCTCTTATATTCAGAAATTGGTGTACTCCCATGTGAAATGGCTGTACACATTAAGAACTGCACTGAAAAGTGGAGAAACGTTGGGATGTCTAGGCAATCATACATAAAGAGCAAGTCGGTTTGGAATTGAAAGCCGAGTGACTCCCACCAGGTCCACTGAAGAGGCTTCATATGTGTAGTCTTCAATATTTAGACCCATCTTAAACAGCACAAACTGCATTACAAGCCTGTTCATTATTGTGCAAAATAGAAAAATATTCTACTTTTAATAGCACCTTACAACTGCATGTCTGCTTCTTGTGCACTATAAGACTGTTAGAAAAAGTCACTATAGAAAAAAGCTGTTTAATAAAGGCCAATAAAATCTAATTCCTTACAGCTCCTTATGGTGATGCAGGTTTGTTGTGACAGTCACTGCTGCTTTATGCATTTTGTATATACACACACATCACATTTGTCACTCACTCTCCACACAGGAGACCAGGGTTCAACACTGGCCCATGGGAACGCAGCACTGCTTTAATTCTAGACACGGCTCATAATAATTACATCACTCTAGTGCTGCTTATTTCTAAATGCTGAGTTTACTAAGTATGGGGCATGCACATACACAGACTTAAAGCATCAATGGGCTCAGGAGAGTTTGTCTGAAAGTTTATAAATTCAAAGATCAGCAAAATTAGACCAAAGCCAAAAAACATTATTGAAAAAAACCTGATTTGATGGATGACGGGTAGATTACAGCAGTGAACACCAATCCTCTTTGTGGAATGACCCCTAAACTCTGTAGATACACTAAGGAGACAGCTTGTACTTTAAAAGGGAATTCCACCACTTTTTCTTGTTCATGGTAGAAAAAGCCCAGACTGGTTTACAGTAGCGGTGACAGGAACCAGTGGTTGCTATGGCTGCAATGCAAATTTAGCCAGTTTACAAACAATGCAGAGATCCAACGTGTGCCTACTTTTGTGTTTCTATATGAAATGTTATTGATGATAAAATAGTGGATGAATGCATTATAAAAATAGTTTTAGGCTAAAGCTTATCTCAAAATGATCATAAAATAATGCCCCAGACAACAGGTAGCATATCAGTAGCCATTTCATACAATAGCTTTCTCTGAGGCGGTTTTCAGAAGCAGATATCTGGTTCCCATCACCACCACTGTGATCAGAGTCTGGAAGTTTCTCTAGAACTAAAGCATTTCACATCTGATACCTCACAATGACTTTATTTATATTTTTACAATTGATTTATGCAAAAATCTTGAAAGAATCAGTGGGATTCCCCTTAAAGTCTAATTCACAGGTGAAAAAAAAACATTCTTAATGTCAATGTAATGTTAATTTAACGCCATTTTATTCCATGTAATTTTGGACCACCTCTGTTGGTCCCTTCTTCATGATCTTCACACACCATAAAAAATATAAGGTGGTATTGAGATGGGAATTTGTGTGTGTAAAACATCTTTAGACTGTGTCAGTGTGAAGTCAGCAGCTCAGCCTCAGCGATGTCTGCTGCGTTCTTTGTCCTTTGATTTCTTAGGGCTTCGACTGCGATCCCGTTTGTGGCTCTTCTCCTTGTGCTTACCGTGTTTGTGGTGACTGTCTCTCTCTCGTTCTCTATCTCTGTCCCTCTCTCTGTCCCTATCTCTATGCCTGTCCTTCTCCCTGTCTCTGTCTCTGGAGCGAGATCGCGAACGCTGCCGGCCCTCTTTCCGGTCTCTCCGGCCTTCGTCTGAGTCCTGAAAGAGACACAAACAGACAGAGCTGTGCCGTCATCCTTCCACGTCAGTATCTCAAGACAACTCTTAACGTCACACTGATTTTCAGATTTTCATAACAAGGTGGTCTAACTACACTGCACTAAAATGCAGATGTGTGGCTAAAATTTAATCATTACTTAATTCATTGTTTCATAATTTTTTTATTTCTATTATATTTGGTATATAATTTAATTACCATTTGATTAAATTATATATATATACACATATATATACACACACACATATATATATACACACTAGTACTTTAGCTTCTAAACAGTGGCTCAGTTATTTACAGTACACACTTAAAAATTATGGTTCTTCAAGTGTTCATCAGTAAATGGTTCTATATATAACCATGAAGACTTCAAAAAGGTTTTAAATAGAAGCATCTACAGCATGTTCTCTGTCTGAAGAACCCTTTCACAATGCAAGGAATCGTTTAATCGTGCAAAGGGTCTTTGTGTTTAGGCTTCTATATAGAAACATTTTCTTTACTAAAGAATCCTTCAAGACCCATAACTTTTAAGACCGTAGGCTTAACTAGAGATGACACGATGCCACTTTTTCTATTCCAATACCAATATAGAGTATTGGCTGATACTTTATACTGAGTCAATATCTTGTCTTTTAAAAATACTAAGCTTTAAAATGCACTATTATTGGTAATGCTTTATTTGGCTAGCTCAAATTAGAGATTCTTATGTTGCATTTAACTTACATTTAATGAAATATCCATTAAATTCACCTTAATCTTCCCAAATCTTAACCTAAAACCTAAACCTTGTCCTAAACCCAACAAGCAGTTCACTTATCATGAGCAGTGAATGCTGTTTCAAGCTATGTTCGTTACAGGATTGGATCAGATTCATCCAGGATTTCAGCTTCATCTCTAGGCTTAACCAACAGTCGGCAGCTCTAAACGCTGGAAAATAGGCCTGCACATTGCAGATCATCAAAAAAAATGAAATGCAATGTTAGACAAATCAGATTATAGGCTACTGAAACCTATATTAATTAAAAGATTAGCCTAATGCCTGACATGAGGTGAGGCTTAAGCTTTAATTATTGTAGAAATATTATTAAGACTGCTGCTTTGAATCTATTACCAAACACTCATGCAGCCAACTGTTTCCATGTTTTTGAGAGACATTAAATAAAAAAATAAAAAAATCTATAAATATATAAATGATAAAATTAGAAAGCTTTGGCTGTCTGCTGAATGTCTGCACAAGTCCGTTAGTTTCTAAATTATATTTTGACTGTATACATCCACCCCAATATCTGACTAAAAGCAGAACAACACCATCATTAGGAAGCAATGCAAATTTGTTGACCACCAAAAGAGACATTCTGAGCCTGCAGCATTCAGTTTATTCAAGCTAGAGTGAGCCAAACTCAAAACGTTGTTTACTAACTTCATCTTCCAATTGGCCGATCTGTACCTTTGATTTCTTTGACTTCCTGCCATCTTCATCATCTGACTGTCGCCTCTTCTCTCGCGGTTTCCTGTCCTCCTTCCGATCGACTTGCTCCTCGTCATCATCTAGGAGAAGCTCGTAACGGGAGCTTTTGGTAAACTGTTATGGAAAACAAACCACCCAAACATTTATGACCAAAGTCCCATTCAGTCTTGATGAAATGCAGAGCTTATTTGTTCAGCCTTCTTGCCTAAGAACAGGGCTTAGAGCTGCACACTTGGGGAAATCTGGTTATTATGGGAGAATCTGGTTATTATGTTTGTTTGATGATCAACTATTCATTAATTCATTAAGCAAACAAAGCAACATTCTGTACTTTGCTGAAAGAGCTATATTCTCTGAGGTGGAAGGATACTCTTGCTTGGGTTTGGCTTTGTCTTTTAGAGCCAGTTTGGATCTGTTGTCCAGGTCTTTCTCATAGGCCTTGAAGTCATCTTTAGTGTACTTCCCACCTATACACAGACACAAAAGGTTAAATTAATGACTTAATTCAACAATCTCCCGACTGCAGACTACAGACAGCCCTAGGACTCCACAAATCTATAGCACAGAGTGGTAAGTAACCATTACACCCACATACCTTTGCCTTTCCATTTGATCTTGGACACAGACTGGCTAAAGTCCACATGGATGCGTCTGTCATCGATTAGCACGTTGTCCATCTTAAAGTACGCTTTCTCACAGTCGTCCACCTGCACACACAAGTTAGCAGTTGTATGATGACAATACCTATGAAGAGGTGACACAATGCAAAAAAACACTCAACATAACTAGAGGAAAACGAAATGTAGTAAATCAATAAATGGACAAAGCACATCTACAAATACCGGCAAAAATCTCACAAGTAGTTTCCTTCACAAGTAACCATGCTTGTGAAAACATTTCAGGCCCTGCGTGTGTACAAGTAAACATACAACACAATGTATCAACGGACTGCCTTAGGCTTGGTTTCTGAAGATGGATCATCTACATGTGATATCAATCTCAATGAATTTTATGCAGTTTTCTCAAAGGGTCAAAAATACCAGCAAAATACTGACAATGATCACAGTCCTGTAAAACCAACTGTGAGGGATCAGGCAAAATTGAGTGCATGCTGACCCCTAGCGGTCTTGGACTTAACTTACATTTAGAAGTAGATATTTGGTCACATACACTCAGCAGTCAGTGAATTTAACATTTACATTTTGGCCAATTTGTATTGAAATCGTGCAGTTTGTCATATCAAAGCAAGAAGGGCCCGAGTGATGCGCATGTGTGAGTAAACGTTACCATGACAGGGAACATCATGTGAGGTCCAGTCCGAGTGAGATGAGTTTTCAGGTAGCGCGCTCGTGTTTAATAGCTTTAAACAGAAAAACTTACTTCACATGTACTTATTAAAGAAGGCCGAGAGGAAGACGTGCTCTGAGACACATAAGCTGGATGTCTGTCCCACCGCCGTCTTTGAAAGATCAGAGCATAAACCTCGTCTCCTCTGCAGACCAGTTTCTGCTCCACCATGTTGAACGGTATAAACCTTCCGCGCATGCGCAGAACGGACTTACAAGTTCCGATTGGAGTGTAATCGGATTCCGGCGTTTACACGGATATTACTCCTCTATTTAACGGGTTATTTACAGGTTTACCCTCCTCGTTCAATCAGATAGAAACTGTATTCCGAATGGCCTCATTGGCCTGGTCTATTCTGACTGAGGTGTTTACATGGACGTATTCTATTCCGATTGAGCTATTAGTAGGATTATTAACGGATTATTAGGCTGCATGTAAACATAGCTGCAGTTACTCTGGCTAATAAAAAAAGTGTTTCATGTACTCATTTTAATAAATATCAACCATCTGGAGAATGAGCTGCAAAAATAATCAGAAGCCGCCATAAAAATTAATCTCTATGTGCTACAACCCCTGGCAAAAAGTATGGAATCACCAGTCTGGGATGAGCACTCATTCAGACATTTTATTCTGTAGAACAAACTCAGATCAAAAACATGATGCAATAATAAGGTCATTCCAAAGTGCAACTTGTTGGCTTTCAGAAACACTAAAAGAAATAAAAAAAAAACATTGTGGAAACAAAGTAAATGTTACTTTTATTGAGCAAGCACGAGGAAAAAAATATGGAATCACTCAATTCTGAGGAAAAAAATATGGAATCACTCAAATTGGAGATAGAAAATAAGGACACACCCAGTCCATTTCCTTTCCCTAAATGGACACCTGCCTCAGATTAGATCTGCTCGTTAGTCTGCAGTTAAAAACACCTGCAGTCATGACACCTTGGAGGGCTGCTGGACGAAGTGGAGTGGCAAGAACCATGGCTCCAACAAGAGAAATGTCTCTTGAAACAAAAGAGAGGATTGTGAAACTTCTTGAAGAAGGTAACTCTTCAAGAAAGAAATCGCCTAAAGGAAATGGGATTTCAATACAGGAAAGCTAAAAGAAAACCATCATTGACACCCAAACAGAAAAGAACAAGACTGCAATGGGCTAAGGAGAGGCTGACTGCATGTCAGGCAAAGGCACTGGGGAGATGACTGTTTTTAATTCTTCTATCAATGCACAAGTTTACATTGACATTTTGGACAGTTTTCTCATCCCTTCAATTGAACAGATGTTTGGAGATGATGAAATAATTTTCCAAGATGACAATGCATCGTGCCATAGGGCAAAAACAGTGAAGGCATTCCTTGGAGAACGACACATTCAGTCGATGTCATGGCCTGCAAATAGTCCAGATCTCAACCCAATTGAAAACCTGTGGTGGAAATGGGAAAAAAAATGGTCCACAAGAAGGCTCCGACCTGCAAAGCTGATCTGGCAACTGCTATCAAAGAGAGTTGGCACCAAAGTGATGAAGAATACTGTTTGTAACTCATCAAGTCCATGCCTCAGAGACTGTAAGCCATTATAAAAGCCAAAGGTGGTGCAACTAAATACTAGTGATGTATTTTAAATGTTCTTTTGTTTATCTGTTTTTCATGATTCCATATTTTTTTCCTCGTGCTTGCTCAATAAAAGTAACATTTACTTTGTTTCCACAATTTTTTTTTTTATTTCTTTTAGTGTTTCTGAAAGCCAACAAGTTGCACTTTGGAATGACCTTATTATTGCATCATGTTTTTGATCTGAGTTTGTTCTACAGAATAAAATGTCTGAATGAGTGCTCATCCCAGACTGGTGATTCCATACTTTTGCCAGGGGTTGTACTCATGATTATATTTTCACTCAGGAACTACAGCTGTGTTTTTTTTTATTCCTCTCCACAGCAGTGGTAGAATTAATAAAAGATTTGGCACAAACCTTTTCAAACTCTATGAAAGCGTAGCACAGAGATTCGCCCGTTTTCCAGTCTCTGATAATCTCACAACTGCAGACAAGCAAACAAACTCATTAGCCAGAAAAAAAACTTCATCCCTCTCTCTGTCTGACTGGATAAATATGAAAAACATAGTTTCAATTAAGGTGGATGGAAGTGGTTTTCATCATGACCTAAAAACTATGTATATAAATTAAGCAATATAAGCAAGCAATATAAAAAAGAGCCATTGTGACTTAATGATTCAACACAGCCAGTTGAGGTACTTCAGATTCAGTGTTTCACTCATCAGTAGTTTTTAAAAAAAAAAAAAAAAACAGGTCAGCGTACATGGAATTCTCTGAATTCAGTCTGACTAAAATCCATATACAGTCAGCGAACAACCTGAAAATGAACTCATAAGCAAGATTCGCAGATTTTTTAAAATCAGATTTTTCTAAGAATTAACTTATTTCAGCTCCAGAAATATCTTCATGAGTTTTCTAGGTCGATCCAACTAATTAAAAAAAATATGCTGAATCAATGAGACAAAAGCAGTGAGCACTATACCACTGGATTGGGCCAAAGCGGGAGAAGATGATCTCCAAGTCCTCATCTGTGGTGACTGGGTTCAGCTTACACACAAACAGCACGTTTTCCGGAGGCCTGATGTCTGCATCAGGCAGGTCACCCACCTAAACCACATGCACAGGGTCTTCTTTGTGATGAACACATCAAATAATAAAATCTAAGATGTTTGGGTGTCTCTCCATGTCCAGCCTGACTCACCATCTCCAAGAGTATGGCCTGAGTCTTTGCTTCCTTTTCTTTTAGTAACTCATCCAGCTCCTCAGGATCCTTCCCTTCAGCATCATCTACCACCTCATCTGCTCCAATACGGCCGCTCTGAAACACACACACACACACACACACACACACACACACACCAAAATCATTACTGAGAAACTAAGAAAAAGAGGGCCATGTTTTTTTCTCTGATGCTTCAACATCTGTTCTTTGATTTGTTTTGGTTCCTGTAGGACCAGTATTGGCCACTTGTGCCTTTGACTCACCACAGGCTGACTTCATTAAAGGCAGAACTTATTATTACAGCTCAAATTATTTGGAGTAATAATGTTCATCCTGTAATTGTGTTGAACTTCTTGTTGTGTTGAACTTGTTGTAAATGTGCTGAATTGTGTCTGAAAGATGTTTGTTTTTTTTTTAATGGTTTGAAAATGTTCAATTTCCTTTGCAATGAATCTTGTGACTGATTTTATGCATTCCATCCATCTCAAACATTCACATTTGTACTTGGTGTTTTCTCAATTGCTCTTATAAGGGCCGGCTGTATCTGAGGCTGATTCTTGCATGACTCACATGGCAACGATGTTACTGACCACAGTCTCAAGGCAAAAACACTGTTAGTTAAGACTGTAACACTGCAACGATAATACTGTTAAATCGCCAAAATCACTACGACCGCCGCTTCCTATAAACACAAAAGCATAGTACTTAGATGCACCTTAGCCTACACCTTCTACAAGTGTTGGCTTTAGGCTGTGACACTCACATCCAGCTGTTCTTTAGTGGGTTCTGGAGAGCGGTCCGGCACCGGCAGATCTGGGGGGTCATCAAACGGGTCATCCAGAATCACTGTGTGATTTATTCTGAAACCACAATCAGGGAATTGTTAAACAATTTCAGCCAGAAAAAAGGGGAACACATGAAAAACTGACCATATCACAGTAACCCTCACCCATTAGTTAATTAGGGCCAGTAAGGACTGCAGACCAGATAAAATAAAGACCTACAGTTGTTCAGATGGAGTTCAACTGGCTTTTTTAAAAAATAAAGAGAAACACTACAATATGTAGTAGAATAAATGTAATTGATTTAACCACACTAAGCATAAATATTTGAAAGGTTGATGAATTACCTCTTTTGACCATATAACAAAGTGAAAAACCCAAAGCATCAACTACATATTCTCTCTTAACTTGTCAAAATGTGATAAGGCTATATTTTCTTTTCTTTTCTACCTGATGTCCTGATAAGGAACAAAATCCTTGTCCACGAAAGCTTCGTTTATTTTGGCCAAGACATCCATGCCTTCTGTTACCTCCCCAAACACGGTGTGAACGCCATCCAAATAGTCTAGATTCTCTCCTGTAGTGATCAGAAACTGCAAAAAAAGTCAAATGTAAGCAACAAAGCAAAGCAACAAAAACTAAAACCTTTCAGAGTACCATTCAGGATATGTCCAAATAGAAACACACAAGCTATACCCAAAAAAACACATATATTTAAAAATACCTAGCAAAAATCTAATTTAATGTAACAGCTGACAGGAATAGTGTTATTATTAGTAGTATTATGTGAGCATGTGTGTCTGCAGATGTGTGAAGTGCTATACTGGTCACAGCAGGCTAGATGATAGCTTGTTGGTGGTACTTAGAAGCCCTGGGCTGACCCAAAAATGCAAGAACCACTGTGTTAATACACCAGAGTTTACATACTGGAAAGCAACCCAGCACATCAGCCAGCCATTGGCCAGCAAAAAAGCCACTGTTTTCCAGTAATGGAATCACTATGGCAATATTTACACGGCTGGATGCTGCCCATCGGTCACATACCATTGCTGATAAAAGGCATAGAAGGTAACACTTTATTTAAACTTTGCTACACAACACTGACACAACCATGCCATAAACATGTCATGATAGATGTCATATTACCATCACTGTCAACTGTCATGATAGATGTCACAATGTATTAAGGTTAACTAAAGTACACTTAGCAAAAGTCTGTATGTGACATAAGCTGTCAAAACAACCATTGTGGCATCTGTCATGATATTTAGTAATATTTAAGTAATGGTAACATGAAACTTTTAGATTCAGTTGAGCAATAGATTATGACAGCTCACAGCTGCATATGATATCTTCCATGACATATTAATGACATGGTCTATTCATGTCACGTAGCAGAGTTCAAGTGTTACCACACGGAACAACCGGACCCTCCCAACACACACATGTATACACAGCCTTACTCTTCTAGCACATCGTGGTAATAAACATTGTAGTAATGAGATGACAGAATGACTGAGTAGTAAACCTGAGAGCCATGCTGGTCACTGCCGTTGTTCACCATGGAAACGGTTCCCTTCTTCTTGTGCTTGATCCGGGGCACTTTCTCAGCATCGAAGAACCGAGCCTGATCCCCATAGAGCTTACTGTGGACAAAGACACACAACATTCAGAGCACCGAGACTTAATGTTCCACGACAAGTACCAACATTAATACTAGCTAGATTTAAAAAGGCCTGGTATAGATGGAGGAAAATGACCTACAAGTAGAGCACTCATCAAAATATTGCACATTATTATCTCTGTCATATGCTGTTAGACGTTTGTTCAGGAATATAACAGTGTCATGTTACCATTACCGGTAAAAGTCATGACAGATGCCATAATGTTTTATGTCATGGCAGCTTATGTCACATAGTAAGTCATACTGTGCCCTATTTCACGTCAACAAGTCTGCGTGACCCTAGTGAAGACTTGGATTCAGTTTGAGCAGGTTCAGAACTTTTGGGGATACATTTTGGGGATAGTTTTGCAGATTTACCCTCATAGCTTGAGTGAAAACTAAAGAAGCAACATTTGGACACCAAAATGTCTTGACTGGCTGACTACATTTGCGGTAATGTAGTAATTGTGTAAATGGCATTTTCTGTTGAGCCATTCCTTTAACAGCTAAACTGGACAAACAGTCCTTGCTTTCACTTACTTGACTCAAATGATAAAGGAGCTTCAAACAGTTCAAAAGTGGTCAAATCAAGACACAATCACAAAATGTTATTACTGACCAGAATACTGACTCTCCTCCTCGCCCCGTCCCTGTAGGGTCACCAGTTTGAATGATGAAATCTCTCTGAGAGGGAAAGAATAGACAAGCAGTGTCACTGAGTCATCACTGTACTGTTTGTTATAGCATTATAGTAAATTCATCCTCTATGTAAGTTTAACTACAAAGCTGTACATAATACATACATACAAATTTTAAGAGCATCTTCTGCTCTTCTTACCTGAACATTGTGAATGAGGCAGTAGTTGTAGAACTTGACCTTACATAGCTTTACGAAGTTTAAGCAAGCTGCCAAACAGACCAAGAACATAATATTAATGACCAGTTCAAAATGCTGTTATACAATTTACAGGACATTATCCATTCAAGCAAATTAATCTGAGTAAGCCGAGCAACGCATGGGGAACACATGAGGTTAGTCTGAATCCCAGTTCATGATAAATCATTATTATAAACTCAGTTAATTTTATAATACAGATGTAGAAAGGGACATAACGCTATTCATCGTATCAGGAGACACGGCTGGTCACGTTACTGGACTTTCATGAGCTCGACCACCCACATGCACACCCCTACTCAGGAGGCAGCTGGCTAATCAGTATTATAATGACAAGGCAACAATCAAAAGGTACCTTTAGAACGAATGGAGCACTCCAGTATTAGAACACAGTTACAGTTATCAACAGATCGGTAACTAAACACTCGGTTGTCTCTATGAGAAAAACAACAACAGCATTTATGAAAAGCAGCTCCTATCGCACTCTGTGGTGAACTAAAATGACCTAAAGCCGATCCTCTGACCAAAAGGTCATTAGAAAGCCGAAATACATGCAAGCCAACACTGCTGCACACTGAACTGACATCACCAGACTGGCAACCTCAACAAAATTCTCAACCATTCAGGACAGATTTCAAGGTTCTGCTACTAGTCTTTAAAGCTCAAAACAACCCCAAAGCACCTGGTAACATCTCAGAGTGTCTGTCTGTTTATGTTCCAGCACGTAATCTAAGATCTGCAGACAGTGGCCTTCTACAGACACCCTCTGTACAACACAGAAAACATGGAGAGGCTATTTCAGTTATTATTATAAACTGTGGAACTCAATTCCACCTTTTATTAGTCAGTCAAGCTCAGTGCTCACTATTAAGAAGCACCTGAAAACATTTCTCTATAAACTAGCATTTAACTAAAACTGAATGTCTCGTGGTGTTTATCTTTATCTCGTACTTTTATCTTCATTTTACTTCTGATTCTAACACTAATGATCTCTTCTTTTACCATGTTTTATCACCTGTCTGTAAAGCACGTTGAGCTTCCACCGGCATGAAAAGTGCAATATAAATAAAATTATTATTATTATTATTATTATTATTACTATTATTAAAAATACTTTGGCACCAGCTTAGCAGTTAGTCAGTTACCAGTTTGAGTGTCTAGTGCTGCTATGAGAGCAGTGTAGCTATACTTTACTTCATGAGACATAATTCAAACGCAAAAGAGTAAGAGCTTGTAAGTGGCACTAATATTTCGACAGCTGAAAATTCAGAGAATCCACTATTTTAACAAATAAAATTCTCAAAACCTGATAGAATTGAATTGAATTTCTCTAGTCAGCTAACCTAACCTAGCTATATCTCCAAAAGGTTTAGGTATACCCCTGTATGTATATATAGTATCTATCTATCTATCTATCTATCTATCTATCTATCTATCTATCTATCTATCTATCTATCTATATATATATATATATAAACAGATATATTTCTAAAAATGTATATTTGTTTGCACGCGCGTATTCCTACAGACAGGTCTGTTAACCGGACAACCGTCGTTTATGAATGCTAACTAACGTTAGCACTGCAGCTCTACACCAAGCCAATACGCTGCCTATTTCCCTAAAACAATACACTCCCTTATATATTTCTAAAGAGCTGACTCCATGATTTAGCTGTACTGTCTGATAAATCCCACCTTTGGGTCTCTCCTCTGTGTATAAATCCACTACAAGGTCTCCTAAAGTTGTTTCCAGCAGCACCGCCATTCTGCTTCAAACAGGCAGGGCGCGCACTGCGCATGCGCCGAAAGCTCACAAGTAAAAGCCCCCTCTAGCTTCTCCGGAGAGACCTCCTAAAACCCGAAATTCACCCAGAGTGGCTGGAAACTCTCATGCGGAGCTTATTTTACAGGCTGTTTCATTTGAAACTGTCTGTCTGTCGGGGTTTTTGCGCTTCACGCCCTGACTGTTCGCTGCTGATCTCCGTGTTACACTGAGTACCGCAGCACGCTTAATAGAGGCCCTGTGGTTCTTTGCTTGGTGAAACGGTTCTTCGGATCCAGGAGAACATGCTGTGCCTCTGTATAGAACCATTTTCAAAAAGGATCATTAGATCCAAATACAACACATTCCCCATGAATCTGAAGAACCATTTCACCATGCAAGGAGCTCTTTAAGCAGGAAATGGGTGGAGCTCAGGGGTCTAAATAGGACCATTGGCCTTTTTAAGAACCCTTAAAGAGCCTTCTTTTTTAAGAGTGACACAAAAGATGTTAATGTCATATAAATATGTTCTAAAAAGGCAAAAAAAAAACATACAGTTAAAAAT